>NC_053167.1:29046014-29346014 GCF_016835505.1 Polypterus senegalus
AATGTAAGCAATGAAGACAATAGCACCACAGAGTCAGTAGCTTTGTCCCATTTAAGGACCACACATTATATTTCCAGTAAAGGGTAAATACATACAAATAAGAATTATTTTTATACCCTCTACCACTTGAAGTTGCATTGAGATGACTGTTTGGTCAAATGGTTCAAACTCTAAATCCACAGAACCAGTAGAGGGCTTGTGAGCATCAACATGTCCTTCTGGTACTTTTTAATCTCTGTCTTGATCTCCAGTTCTTTTGATGTCACTGAAATGACTCTGAGTGTTTACGTTGCCAAGATCTAATCTGGTAAAATCTTTGCTACACACTTGTTCTCTGATGGGCCAATAGAAGCTCCACATAAACTTCTTTTGCCTAAGTGCCTTTCAACTACGCAGGCCATCTGGCCACAAACCACTTCCTGGCACACATAATACCAGATCTGCCATCAGATCAGATCCCAGTATGCCTCTTCTGGAAGACATTTGCTTACTTTTAATGTGGCCTGTTGTAACATGACTAATAAAGGACATATTATTAAAAACAAACTTTATCCCACTACAGCCAATATACAAAAGCTGCCAGTTTAGATCTATTATTCAGAGTATGTTGCTATTGTTATTACCATTTTAAAATGCTGAAAATTTGCAGCCAAATTAATTTGAATATTTAATTAATTTGAAACATTTGAATCTGTTACATTATACAAAGCCATATTATGCAACTAACTTCTGGGTTGTTAATAAATTAAATAGGATTTTTGTGACTTGTTTAGAATAAAAAAAAAAATAAAATGGAAAGTAGCACTTTATTGTAAAGAACTGTATCTAATATGGTAAACTGTGATAAAAATATACTGTACATAATGATTCAGATATATTAATCAATCAATCTTAAAATAACATAACATTTTTGAACCCATTTAGTCCAATTCAGAGTTGTGTGGACTCAAAAGCATTAAACAGAAGGCAGGAACTAACTCTAGACAAGGTGCCAGTTCATCACAGCTCATTTACATGCCCACCATCACTCACCCTTGGTCACTTTAGAATTAGCAGTTGGGCTTTCATTAATATTTTGGGTATATGGAAGAAAAACCCAACTGCCTTGAAAAAAAGCAATGCAGATACAGAAAAATATATAAACTTGACATAGGGCTGCATGAGGCAGAAGCACTAACCATTGTGCCACACAAGAAGTAAGAATAAAGTAAAATCAATGCATTTTGGAATTCGTCTTATTCTGGTCTTGATCACGTCCAACTGGATCTTACTTCAGAAGCAACCATCCTTGGTCAGACCTCATAGCAGGTGTTTGGATTAAATAACTAAAGCAGACTCCTAAGGGAAAACACATGTGAACTAATGGAAAGCGAGCAAACAACTCACTTTCAGCAGAGCCAAGAACTTCTTCCTGTAACTATGTATGGGTGCACAAAATAGTAATTATCTGAGAAGAAATCAAAACAACTTCAATGCAAAATCATGCAGCTTCTAGGTATTTTTAACTGCCATTATTATAGCTGCCATAAAGTATATTTGTTTGTATTTTTGCTCTCTTTATTATTACCTACATTATTGTTCATGCAATATGGGTTACTAAACTGGCACAGTAATCAACATATACACTTTATCTTGTTTTTATCTTGTCTTGTCTTGTCTCATGTCGTCTTGCCTTGTCTTGTCTTGTTTTATATTATGTTGTTTCATGTTGCCTTGTTATAGTGGTGGGAGCTATATAAACACTTTGAACTCCAGAATTACTGTACAAGATTTCTAAAAGATTGTGACAAACAGGCAGTTCCAGAGCCAATCAGTTTTAGGATCCGAAAAATGTAAAAGATTATGTCGTCTTAAGGTGATGGCTGTTTCTCTTACTCAACTGTCCACTAAAACAAGTGTAATTCAGCCTTAAGAAGAGCATCTCAAAAAGGAGTTTGTGTTACTGATTACCTATAAATACAAAATATAGGGAATTTGTACAGATCACAATTAAATGTTAATTACAAACAGACCACACTCAATGAGTGCCTGAATTATTTTTTTATCTAGAAATACAGTTCTAATCCCACTTATTCCAATTCAGGATCTTGAGTAGGTGAAAGTATCGCATGGCAGCATCAGTCCAAAGACAGGAATTCAAAAATCACCAATGAGCCTAACATGTATGTTTTGGTAATCTGGGGGAAAAAAGTCAAAGCATCTGGGGAAAAAAAACTGAAAAAACAGAACAGAAATTTACCAATTGCAGCAGACCAGGATTTGAACCCAGTCTCTTAGTGCTTTGATGCACCACTCCACCATCACATTGCACTCTTCTAACCAAAGAACATAACAATGGAAATTTCATGGGCAGAGAAGCAGCACAGATAACACCAAGAATGGAAAGCTCCCTTTTTTAATCTCTAAAAATTAATGGAGCCATAGCTGTTGTGAATGCTAAATTGGTGCAGATTTCAGCAGCTCTCCCACGTGGGGTAACTGAGAATGCTGTCAGGATGGCCTGAGGTTTACAGTGCGGCATTTTGAGCAGCATAGGCCTGCCTTAGAGCAGTTTACCAACTTTGACACCAATTGCTTTAAAATTAAAGTCACATTCAGAGCTTCTAGGCTGTGGTTCAATTCTTTCCTTGGCTATCTTCCGTGTACCTGTTCTCTCACAATCACATTTACATTTTTCTATCCACCAATGTAAACCACAAGTGCAAGAGGAAAGAAACACTCTTTCATTCCAATAGAGCACTATCCTGCTGCTTTGACCCCACTGACTGAACACTGCCATTAGGGAAGTGCACCGGTATCCAGACATCATAATATTCATGACAGTGTGAGCACGAACATAATGATAGCATGATTCCAGAGAGCAGACATGAAAGAATGTTGCCTTGTCTGCTACAACAAATAATGAAGACCTTTTTAAGTAGAGCAAATGATATACAGCGGTGTGAAAAACTATTTGCCCCCTTCCTGATTTCTTATTCTTTTGCATGTTTGTCACACAAAATGTTTCTGATCATCAAACACATTTAACCATTAGTCAAATATAACACAAGTAAACTCAAAATGCAGTTTTTAAATGATGGTTTTTATTATTTAGGGAGAAAAAATCCAAACCTACATGGCCCTGTGTGAAAAAGTAATTGCCCCTTGTTAAAAATAACCTAACTGTGGTGTATCACACCTGAGTTCAATTTCCGTAGCCACCCCCAGGCCTGATTACTGCCACACCTGTTTCAATCAAGAAATCACTTAAATAGGAGCTGCCTGACACAGAGAAGTAGACCAAAAGCACCTCAAAAGCTAGACATCATGCCAAGATCCAAAGAAATTCAGGAACAAATGAGAACAGAAGTAATTGAGATCTATCAGTCTGGTAAAGGTTATAAAGCCATTTCTAAAGCTTTGGGACTCCAGCGAACCACAGTGAGAGCCATTATCCACAAATGGCAAAAACATGGAACAGTGGTGAACCTTCCTAGGAGTGGCCGGCCGACCAAAATTACCCCAAGAGCGCAGAGACGACTCATCCGAGAGGTCACAAAAGACCCCAGGACAACATCTAAAGAACTGCAGGCCTCACTTGCCTCAATTAAGGTCAGTGTTCACGACTCCACCATAAGAAAGAGACTGGGCAAAAACGGCCTGCATGGTAGATTTCCAAAACGCAAACCACTGTTAAACAAAAAGAACATTAGGGCTCGTCTCAATTTTCCTAAGAAACATCTCAATGATTGCCAAGACTTTTGGGAAAATACCTTGTGGACTGATGAGACAAAAGTTGAACTTTTTGAAGGCAAATGTCCCGTTACATCTGGCGTAAAAGGAACACAGCATTTCAGAAAAAGAACATCATACCAACAGTAAAATATGGTGGTGGTAGTGTGATGGTCTGGGGTTGTTTTGCTGCTTCAGGACCTGGAAGGCTTGCTGTAATAGATGGAACCATGAATTCTACTGTCTACCAAAAAATCCTGAAGGAGAATGTCTGGCCATCTGTTCGTCAACTCAAGCTGAAGCGATCTTGGGTGCTGCAACAGGACAATGACCCAAAACACACCAGCAAATCCACCTCTGAATGGCTGAAGAAAAACAAAATGAAGACTTTGGAGTGGCCTAGTCAAAGTCCTGACCTGAATCCAATTGAGATGCTATGGCATGACCTTAAAAAGGCGGTTCATGCTAGAAAACCCTCAAATAAAGCTGAATTCCAACAATTCTGCAAAGATGAGTGGGCCAAAATTCCTCCAGAGCGCTGTAAAAGACTCATTGCAAGTTATCGCAAATGCTTGATTGCAGTTATTGCTGCTAAGGGTGGCCCAACCAGTTATTAGGTTCAGGGGGCAATTAATTTTTCACACAGGGCCATGTAGGTTTGGATTTTTTTTTCTCCCTAAATAATAAAAACCATCATTTAAAAACTGCATTTTGTGTTTACTTGTGTTATATTTGACTAATGGTTAAATGTGTTTGATGATCAGAAACATTTTGTGTGACAAACATGCAAAAGAATAAGAAATCAGGAAGGGGGCGAATAGTTTTTCACACCACTGTAAGGTGCAGATGAAAAAATCAGGTTGACTCACCTGTTTCTTCCATCTTGTTCCCTCCTTGCCCACTTTCCATTGTAAGTACTACACAGGATGAGGAGAGGGGAAGGTTCCTTACCCTGACGAGATGTCCCAATTGGACAGACAAGCATCACAGCCAAGATAAAGAAAGTTGCCGTACCCGAATGAGACTCTCCAGTTGGTGGGAGGATATCCCAGAAAGAGCAGAAGAAGATTCCTTACCCGGACAGGAAGCCTGGCTGGATATATTTGGAGTACTATCCCTGACTGGGAATATAGGATAGGGAAGAACTGTTACTGAGGACTGTTTATTCCCCCAGGATGCTACATGGCAGCGGCCAAGGATATCTGTGCCTGGTTGGAAACCAGTAGGGCATGCTGGGAAATGTATTCCAGTGCTGGGGTTCATGGGTGCCTCAAGAGGAAGCTGCAGGGAGTTAAACTCCCTGTCATTGGGAACTTCCATATGACTTGGAAGCACTTCAAATGGGCAAAAGCCCTGGCACCAGAAGAACTTCCGGGTCCTCAATAAAAGGGACCATGTTGCCTTGTCCAGGTGAGTTGGACCTAGGAAGAAGGAAGGCAACACTTGACTGGAGGAGAACAGAGTGATAGAGAGAGGAGAGGAGATGAAAGAGAAAGAGAAGAGACAACTGGTTTTGTGCTTGTTTTTACAAGGTCTGTAATAAAACATCCTTTATTTGAACTCTGGCCTGTCTTGTGTGTTTGTGTGTTTCACACCATGTAAAATGATTGCCAAACAAGATGAGCATGTAGGAGTCCCATACGAGAAAAGGAGGACCATACAACACAAAAACATCTGAGGCCAGGTGCTTGCATTTTGCCTTTGAATTTAAAGATATTCTACAGTTTTGCCCCACAGTTCAAACACAATTTGACTGCCATCTCAAATTTAAATGGTGTGAGCGTGTGCCATTATCTCACCCATGGTGGATTTCTGCCTTATTGCTGTAATTTCCCCAAGACCTTGAACTAGATAAGCAGGTTAAAGCAAACTGATAGAATCTTCTGTGGTTTACAAGATGTTGCCATTTTCTGTATATTTCTAACAGAGACACTCAATATGCTAATGAGTAACAACATCATCAAACATTCCCTTTTGCTGTCTTATCAAAAATGAAAGTGTTGGTTTAGCTGATAGAAATGAAGGTAACCTTTTCTGAGTCTGTGATGGCTTGAAACAAAATAGGACATAACCACCCAATGGCTTATGTAAAAACTCCTAATCATTTCCAGTAGACATTTTTAAGCCTATGTTCAGGAAAGTTTTTTTTTTACATCTAACTTCCCTAAATCTCATACTGGTTTTTCATTCTTTCAGTTCACTCCACATAATAACTGGAACAAATTTCAAATTCTACCTAAGCCTTCTCTTTTAATGAATTCCATTCATTCACTTCAGTTCTATTTATTTTTATAAAGCACACTTCCCCTGAAAAGTCCACTGCTCTTTATTTTATTTTGTAATGAAATAAGAAAAAGTTTATAACTGAACTTATCAGTCTGTAACTTGAATGTACTTCACACTTTCTAACATGGTAATATTAGTAAGTAATATGCGTGCTTCTAATTTTAATTTTATTATACTGAGCCTTGGCACAGCAGAGCAGTGGTCAGTCCTGGATTCAAATCCCAGCCATGACACTGTATCTGTTTGGTCTGAATGCTCTTCTCATTTCTGCATTGTTTTTTTCCTCTGCACTCTGTTTTTCTCCTAGTTCCCAAAGTCCTGCATATGAGTTTGGATGACAGATCTAAACTGGCCTCATCTAGGTCTGGGTTTGCTATGGATTGGAGCGCTGCTTAAGGGTGGTTTCCCTGCTTTGCACCCAATGTAACCAGGATAAATGCCATCCCATTTGACCCTGAACTGGATTAACTGTGTATTTTATTTCTGATGTATCTAGTTAAAAAAGTAAAGGAAATTATAAAATCATAGCAAGAACAGTCCAACTGCATTTTCAATTAATAAACATTTAGGAGGGGAGCTCCTGGGAACTGGGTTCCAATCCCTGCCTATTTGGAGTTTCTATGTGCTCCCCAGAGATTTGTGGGCTTTTCTCCAAGTCCCAAAGACATACCTATGAGACTGACTGCTGACTCTAAATTGGTACAGTATGATCAAATGTGTGCATGCCCTCAGATGGACAGACACCCTGTCCAGGACTTGCTCAGTCACTCCTTTGTTATATTCAGCCCTGTAATAGAAGAAGTTTGTTCCAAATGGTGGATAGATGGGTGGGAAATTGAATATTATATTGCTGAAACTTATTGGAGGGACAATATAGTAGCTGTAATGTACTCCACAATCACCACAGTCTAGATGAAGGAAGAGCAGTAAAATGTGGCCAATTAACTAGGAAAAGAAGAGCAAGCCCAAGTTATATTCACACTAACTACATCTTTCTTGTGGGACACTAAGGACTTCTGATAGCACAAGATACAACCCAGTTAAGAGCAAACATTTTAGATCATTTCATTTGCATTTTCCATCCATCTTTTGTCCTGTCCGCACAATGAAGTTCAGGGTCACAGGGGCTGGAAACAGTTCTGGCAGTACTGTATTCAAATCGAGGCCCATTTGGAGCCCTAGGCAGCCTGGATGGATGTCACCCTTCAGAGTTTGCCCCCCTAGCTGTCTAGAGCATGAGCCAATTCAGCAGCACAAAACAGTTCCCCGTTGTGTGTAAACTACAGAGTATAAGGGGTGTGCACCCCTTGGTATATGGAGCGTACTTACTTTTGATTTCATAAATGGAATGGTCCGAGTAATATCACCCACTCAGTATCATCAGAGTTCAATAATCCGGGGGTGGGTTGGCTACGGGTCCTCCTCTGTGTCTGGAGAGAGTGTGCCCCTTAACTTTTGTAAATGCCACCCCTCAGATGATAGCACCCTAGGCTGCTGCCTATGCCACCTAATGGATTGACCAGCTTTGCCTGTATGGGATGCCAGTCCATCACAGGACACTGAATCATACACAAACACATACACACACACAGACACACTCCCAATAGTGATCAATTTAGAGTGACCATAGTTTCTGATGTGCAGAGAAACCAGCATACCTTGTCAAGGGGAAAAAAAGCCAGATTTCTTGCCGACAATGAGTAGGATGAGTCTAAAACCCAGGATTCTGTACATATTTTAGATAAGCCAAGCAAGCCATGCTGAGATTCAATGATAAAACCACAATTGAGACAAAGTAAAATACTCACAGGAGGATTCAGTATGTAGACTGCTGCTCTAAGTAGAGAGTAAGTTCAGAATTCAATCCTGTTGTTCTAGTTCTGCCAGCTCTCCTGTTAAAAAAAGTCAGAAAGATGGGTCTGAACCTCAGCTCCTGAAATGAGGGGTGCCCAGGTGTTTTCCCTTCTTGTAGAAGAAAGCATCACTTACCATCATCCTGTACAGCATTCGCTGTACTTCAATGCTAAGACCCCAACATCCCAGCCCAGGGTGTGCAGACCTGGAGGGTGTAAAGTAGAGCGATGGCTGCACCTGTATGTGTCCTGAAACGATTGCAGCGAGTGCTGCTAGCCAGTTGTTCAGTGCTGCTTTTTTTTCTTTTTTCTCTTGTTGCTCTCTCTTTTTTGGTTTTAAGAGGAACTGTTGCAGTTCTAAATACAAAAGTGCTCATATCCTCTATGCAAATCAGGAGAAGCAAGAATGATAGTTAGAGAGGGAGAGAGAGAGCGAGAGAAAGAGAAATGGGTGGGAGGAACAGACTAAAGAGAGACAGAGAATGAGAGGGAGAAAGAAAAGGAAATAATGTGTCATCTCTACATTGAAGCAAATGGATTTGGGCAAGTTGTTCTGAAACAGACGGACAAAGAGAGAGGACAGAGAGAGAGAGAAGGGGGAGTGAGGAGGAAAGAAATAAAAGAGAGCAGAGTGGAGCAGAAAGAGCAGGCAGGCAGGAAGGCAGCAGAGGCAGGCAGTGAGACACACACCCGGAGCTGCTACTCTCTGAGTCAGTGCTTGGCTCCTTGCTCTAGCGCACGGGGTGCATGTGTACTGTACGTGCGTGGGTGTGCGTGCTAGTGGGTGGGCTGGCACATGTTACAGGACCTTTTTTGTGTGTGTATTTTGTGTACATAACTTAAATGTTCAGCTTTTCAGTGCTCAAAGTGGATAAGTAGGAGGAAGAATGGATTGGACAATGTGCCAACCTTTAACCTTGGTCAGCCTGCCAGCCAACTAGTAATGATGGAGGGGGAGGTGAGGGGATTGAAAAGAGGATGCTCAGGAGATGAAAGTGGCCCCTGCCCTAAATACCCCACACAGTTATATTACCTCACCCAAGACCTATATTGGGACTTTAAGTCATTCTGTGACTCGAAACATTCACACACATGTAATGCTTGAACATGTAGGTCCAGTTTTTTGAAGAGAAGTGTGGGCAGAGAGGGGGTGGCAGCAGCCTGGAGCAGTAGGAAGAGAGGAGAGATTTAGTGACTGTTGTCAGGATACAAAAAAATAAAATAAAATAAAGATCAAATTCTGCATTTTTTTTTATTTAGTTTTCTATCTTGCCTTGATGACTGCTACTGTGTGTAGGCGTCCAGAAGTTATGCACTGAGAACTGTACAATGAGTCCTGGGCACTCACATATATATATATATATATATATATATATATATATATATATATATATATATAAAATAAATAAATAAACATAGATAAAAAAGAGGCTATGTTAGCCTACCTTTGAGAGGAGAAATAAGGGCACTACACTGCATAATGGTGACTAATATAATAAAACTGGGCATGCTAGAGTCCACCTGGCCATCTTGTGTGATGTAAATCCAGTATAAATCTAAGCAAAGCAGAGAAATAGTGAGAAAGAAAGTCACTGCTGCTCTCAACACATAGCAGTATAGAATGATTTGAAAGGCCTGAATTTGAATGGCTGGTCATGAGTTTATTTTATCAAGCTCTTGCAACAGAAGGACAGCCTGATCCTTCACCCATACTGGATAAGACAGTTTGTATCAGAAGGCATAACTCTCATGTCAGTCACTGAAACCCCAGTGGAAATGGCAATAGAGATGATCACTGGTACCTCACACCTACAGGGACCCAGGTTCAATTCCTTTCCCTATCAGTGTGGAGTATATATATTGTATATGTTCATGAAGAGAGAGATTGGGAGTATGCACTGATAGAACGTGGCCGCACCCACCATACCACCTGGATTGGGTCCTGAGTGCAATGGGCGACAGCTCAGCACCACCCTGGAACAGTGTAAGGTTCTTACAGTGGCTGGAGTGCCAATTCTGTCACCAATCCCCAAGTTTTCCCTGCAAGTTGGACGACCTGCTTGCAGGGCTGGGTTTACTCCAAGTTCTGTGATTTCATTCCACATCTCATATTCTGTAAGTTAGCGAGTTGACATTGAACCTGTGTGAGTGACTATGCACTGCTGTACTGCCATCCTGACTGAAGCTGCTTCATGCCTTACACCACCCCTTTATAGTAAAAGCAGGTTTGGAAAATGGATCAATTTTTTTTTTTTAATAAACTGTCATTAAACTTTCAGGCAGTTGCAGAATTAACTCATTCTTCTTTTTCTGACTTCCCTTTGTCCTTCTTCAGCTTGTAGGAAGTCTGAAGTTATCCCAGCAGTAATTGGACACAAATGAAACTAGCAGTTCATCTTTGGTACAATCTCACTTGCTTCCTAGTGTGAAGTACAGGAAAAAAAAATATGAATACAGAGGAAACATGCAGACTCCACACACAAAGGAACCCTTTGTGAACCATACTGGGATTCAAGTAATATCATGAGGTAATAGTATCTGCTGCACCACCATATTAATTTTTCAGGTTTCCATTATTCTGAAATTTATGTATAACTGAGAAACAAACACCCTTCAAATCTATTTGAGCAAATATCATAGGAGGAAAAGATATGTGCACAGAAGGAGCCCTTTGCTAAAAATAAAGGCAAATGTTGAAAAATATACACCTGCAATATTTAATATTTCTCAGTTTTTTTCTATTATTTTACTTGCCTTGGTTAGAACAGTGGCACATTGGTGCAACGATTAGTGCTGCCCCAAAGCTTCCAGTTCCAGCCTGAAAACTTTCTGTAGTGAAGTTTGCATATGAGCTATTTCTAAGACTTCCAAATTCCTGCATAATCCCAAAGATAAGAATGATGTCTTAATTTCTGCCTATAAGATAGATCATGGCAATTGTGTGTGTGCCCTGTGATGAACCAGCATACCATTAAGGACTGCTGTCTACCTTCCAATGAATGTTATAGGGATCAGTTTCCTGTACAAAGCAGGTTAAGATAATGAATGGAGGGATATACTGTACTGGTGCCTGTATAAACTATAAGTAACACTCAATGGCATGGCGAGTGGCTCTGGCATCTGACAGAGCTTGAGTTCCAAAATTAATTCTGGGCTGGAAAACTTCCAAATGTTTGTAATGCTATCTCTTATTTCCAAAATGGTGTGTTTCAGTGGACTTTGGTTTTCTCCCTAAAGTCACAGACATACTATCAATTCAACTGCCACTCTGGAATTGCCCAGGATGGAGTGTTTTCAACAGGCCATCACAAGATGAGTTCCTTTTTCTTGGTATTTTCCCACATAATGATTAATTAAGCAAGTAAGAAAATTACCATTACATAGAGTGACACAGTGATTAGAGAGTCCTTGATTTGAACCCAATCTGCATGGAGATAGCATGTTTACCCCATGTCCAAGTGCCTTTCCTTCAAGTACACTGGTTTTACCTCCCTAATCTCCTAGGTATGCTGGTCAGGTTGACTGCTGCCTCAAACTGGCCTCATGTGAGTAAGGCTGAAGAAATGCATCAGTATCTAATGCAATGGACTAGCATCTCACCTAAAGTGACTTTATGTGTTTGCCTAGTGCTGCCAGGATTGGATCCTCTAGCCCTTAAGTAAAGATGAAGCAGTTTTACTAAATCAATGGATGGATGGATGTTTTGCACAGAGTGTAGTACCCACTTACAAAAAATAATAAAAATAAACAGCTGATTTCACACACAGTTCCAGTCAAATTAAATTAAAAAAACAAGCAGCAGGACTTTTAATTTAATGAAGACCAAGAATGATTTAGTAAATTGCTTACAGATCTACTTATGAATTAAATAAGTTTGGGGCCAACCACCTAACACGGCGCAATCACAGCAGATATGACTATCTGAAATTGTGGTAGTGATGGTGGGGGAAGCTGTGAGCAGTCCTCATTGAGCATTTTACATCAAAAAGTGTCACAGTTGCCAGTGTCAGGATCTTGTTTGCCTTTTTTGCAACTATTCCTTAGTATTTAAAATAGTGTAATCACCTAAGTAGCTTGACAAAGTCCCAGGGAATAGTTTAATGCCATTTAATGTGTGAACTTGAACAAGTGTGCAATGGAAATGCATAAAACGTGAACCAAAATGTAGGTTTTGGTTTCATTTCTACACCTCTTGAGACAATTTTTTACAGTACACCATCTGTTAAGAGCAGGTCAAATATTTAGGAGTTCCGTCCTTGTGGGGTTGGGCCCAAGAAATGATGCCTCCTTCCTTTTAAACGACAGGGAGCAGAAGGGGCGGGCTTTCTATGTGTACTCACATGCCTTCTCCAGGTGTCTTCTTAGGAACTGAGAGAGGAAGAGACAGAACCGTTAGCGACAGCTCCCCCTCTTGTCCCAGAGTGGTATTGCCTGCTTGGTCTGATGGTGATCCTCAAGCACCCATGCGTGACAAAGGTTTTGAACGCCAAGACAATTTTTGTTTCAATGCATTTTTAATTAATGTCATAGCACCATGTTGTTTATTTTATAGGCCCTGAAAGTTTGGTACGTTACTGTTCACCTGGCTGTGTTGTTGCTAGGTAAGGTCAGCAGGAAGAGTGCAGCGTGTAATATAATCAGGCTGAAGGAATACAAATCGGCGTTATGCACTTTCTAGTTGTCCAAGTTTTTGGATAAAACAAAGAAACAGATTTGGAGTTCTCATTAGTGTATATCGATCTGATTTTTGGCAACATATTCTTTTTTTAAACTGATTATATCTTTCATCGTACATTTTGGTTTTGGTTACATTAAATTATTTTAGTTTTTGACTCCTCCTTTACATTACTTGAATTACAATTTTAGTTTCATGTCCTAGGAGTGTTTACTAGATTATTGTCTCCGAGGTATTGACTTATGCCTGTTTATAAAACCACGACCCTTCTCTTGATTCATTTTTAAACTCTGCTTCCATCCAGCAGAGTCGATACAGCCTGTGATTATTCAAGGCTTCTGCAGTTTGTAGATCATACCAGCAACATTCCAAATGCTCCCAGCGTGCAATTAACCTTTCATTTCTTTCCTTTTAAATACAGATCAACAAATTAAATAAGGAACAATAAAATTATAACTTAATCATTTTCAGTTCATATATGCAGAATTCCAAAAAATAAATCTGTCTAATATACAAGAAAATTCCATTAAGGCGTCATTTGGTAGAATTTAATTCTTTTACTTAACTGTAACTCACCACTGAGTTTAAAGGTTTAGGCCATCCTTATCTAGTGCCAGCTCCTTAATTACAGGTTCTGTCTCTCTCTGACTTCATTCTCGAGGGATATTCTATTGCTTAGTGATCACAACCCTTTCCAGATTAATTTGTTAAAAGCTTTAATGACATCTGATTGTAGTCATAAAAGCACCTGAGGAAACATACATCCATTTAAATCTTGGGGCTAACAGTACTGAAATGTTTCTTGCATAATCGCAAACAAACCTTTTAAAAGGAATAGTTTTTTTTTTACCACAAATTACTTCAACGGATGCAGCATTAACTATTCAATAGTATTTACAACTGCTTGAAATACATTTACTACCATGAGATGTCTTATTGGAGTCTTCAGAAATCTTGAAGCTATGGCAATCAAATGATATGAATATCAAATACAGTAGCTGGCTGGAGGAAGCCATTCCTGTGTAGAATACTGTATCTTTATGGTGCAGGATTGAATGAGGTGGCCAGATCTTTGTCCTTAGGCGTTAAAGAGGAAGGACAAATCCATTTCTTGTTCAAGAAGTCAAAAGAATCTGCATGCTTAATGACTGGAGACTTAGGGAATGAAACTCAAAAGATTTTAGTGCATTCTCACTGCCTTTGGAATTAAAATATATTGTCACCAATTGCAGCACTACATGTTATGAATGTCAACACTTTATGAATTTCTTTCTGGAATTAGCACTTTTTTATGGGATTGATATTTAATAGAGGTTTTTTAAATTACAGTTTAGTTTTACTTTCACGCTACTTTTACACTTGTTATTTTATTTTCTAGTCATGTTTTGAATTACCACAATGCCATTTTGAGAGCTCAGTGTTATGATGTTAGAGTTATTAATACAAGTTGCACCACTAAATGTTAGCAATTTTTGACACTATTTTTGCTTCAACTTGTGTCCTGTAGATCCTGGATTTCTAAAAACAAAACTGTCACCATGTTAGGCATGAGATTAAAATGACTTTTGGGCTTAGAATGCTTGTCTATGTTTTGTCTTCATCTTTGATTAATGTATTAGGATTTCACATTTGGTTTTGTTTTACATTTACATTTTTTGCTTAGCACACATTTTTCCCTAAAGTGACTTACAAAAGAGGTCAACAAAATAGATTAACATCAGTCTGAAGAGCGTTCAGGAACAAGTGTTATAGGACAAGTTTACAAAATCGTTCATCACAAGAGCTTCAAACCAAAAAGATCAACACAAGTCTAGTTAATCTGTCTTTAGTTACAAGAACCTACCAAAGTCATTATCAATTAGACAGAAAATGAGTCTCCAAATACTTCTAATACACAATGAGGAAGTCAGAAGTTTGAATGGAGGTGGGCAGCTTGTTCCACTAACTAAGAGCTACCCATAAAAAGAGTCTGGATTTTGATTTAATGCCACTCAGAGGTGGTATCACCAGATGCTGTTCACTACCAGACCTGATTTGGCATGAAGGACCTAGAACTTCAGGAGTGTCTCCATATATGGAGGAGCTGACCAACTAAATACTCTATAGGCAGTCATCAAGGATCTGAACATAACATGTGTTGCTACATGAAGCCAGAGGGGTGACCTGAAAAGAAGAATGACATGTACCGGTCTCAGCTGATTGAACACCATATGTGCTACTGTGTTTTGAATCATCTGCTACAGCTTGGTTGCACATGCAGGTATTCCTGAGAGGAGAGAGTTACAGCAGTCAAGGTGTGATAAAAGTAATGTCTGGACTAGACGTTTTGACAACAATTTTTGTCCTTTCCATCCTTTGGTCTGTTCAAAAATATTTATTTGCCTTTCCCACTTGTGACAGAACTGTGCAGACATGTGTCTTTAGGTATTAAAGGTTTCTTCGGGCAACTGAAAAAAAAACATCCTAAAAGCAGCTTGAACACATTTCATTTTTGCCTACTGCATCTCAATAACTTCATTCCCCCAGTGACTCACAGAACAATGTCCTGAAGAACTTACTTTCGATGGCCATGCATCTCAGTTAACTTATACAGCGGTAGGTGTAACCACAGGCTAGAAAACCTAGAAAAGAACTCTTCAGATGAAAGTCATCCTCTCTTTCTGCTGGTCAAATGCTGAATGGACTGCTTTTTGTTGTGAACTCTGAATATTTTCCTTGCAATGAAGACTACATGCATGCTGCAGCATGTATTGTAAATTTATATTGGCCTGCTTTGAGTGACTATGGTTATGGCTATGGAAGTATGAACATGGGTATCCTACAATTAGATATATTGCTTGGGTCACATAGTGAGAACATTGAAGAGGCTGTTGAATGCACAACTGATTACATCAACTTCTGTATGGACATTGTAGTTCCAGTAAGAACAGTATGCTGCTATGCTAACAACAAGCCATGGGTTACAAGTGACATCAAGGGCCTTTTGAACCAGAAGAAAAGGGCTTTTAAAGGTGGTGATCAGCATGAGCTCAAGTGCATGCAGAAGGAACTCCAAGTCCAGCTCAGGGCGGCGAAAGAGCAGTACAGGAGAAAGCTGGAGCAGAAGTTGCAGAACAACAGCATGAAGGAAGTGTGGGATGGGATGAAGATTATCACTGGCTGCAGCTTGAAGCAAGGTGCCGCCATCAAGACAGACGTGGAGAGAGCAAACCAAATGAACAACTTCTTTAATAGGTTTGATCACAGTAACCCACTCTCACCTCGGAGTACTGCATCCTCCAACCATCCTTCTGCTGATACCAGCATAGGTGAGACATCCCCACCCACAATTACAGCAGCCCATGTGAGCAGAGAGCTGAAAAGACTTCGTACTTTCTCCGGTCCTGTTCAATCTATATACATCAGACTTCCAATATGACTCGGAGTCCTGCCACGTGCAAAAGTTCGCTGATGACACTGCTATTGTGGGCTGCATCAGGTGTGGGCAGGAGGAGGAGTACAGAAAGTTAATCAAAGACTTTGTTAAATGGTGCGACTCAAACCATTTACACCTTAACACCAGCAAAACCAAGGAGCTGGTGGTGGATTTTAGGAGGCCCAGGCCCCTCATGGACCCTGTGATCATCAGAGGTGACTGTGTGCAGAGGGTGTAGACCTTTAAATATCTGGGAGTGCAGCTGGATGACAAATTGGGCTGGACTGCCAATACTGATGCTCTATGTAAGAAAGGTCAGAGTAGACTATACTTTCTGAGAAGGTTGGCATCCTTCAACATCTGCAGTAAGATGCTGCAGATGTTCTACCAGACAGTTGTGGCGAGTGCCCTCTTCTACACGGTGGTGTGCTGGGGTGGCAGCATAAAGATGAAAGACGCCTCACGCCTGGACAAACTTGTTAAGAAGGCAGGCTCTATTGTAGGAGTAAAGTTGGACAGTTTAACATCTGTGGCAGAGCGACGGGCATTAAGCAAACTCCTGGCAATCATGAATAATCCACTGCATCCACTTAACAGTGTCATCTCCAGACAGAGGAGTAGCTTCAGTGACAGTCTTTTGTCACTGTCCTGCTCCACTGACAGACTAAAGAGATCGTTCCTCCCCCACACTATGCGACTCTTCAATTCCACCCGGGGGAGTAAATGCTAACATTAATTTTATTTTAATTTTTTTTCATTTTTATTACTATTTAATTTAATATTGTTTCTTTGTATCAGTATACTGCTGCTGGATTATGTGAATTTCCCCTTGGGATTAATAAAGTATCTATCTATCTATCTAATTGACCCTCATCCCATCTGGGGCTGGTTCTTGCTTTGTACCAAACCTTTCTGAGATAGACATTTGACCTTTCACTAGAAACAATGGTGTTAGGAATATGATCATTCAGTTTAAAAGAACACAGGAAAGGACTGTGTCTACAACAAGAACAGTGACATGGCTGTCTGTTTTCTCCATAATCTGGAAAACATTGGCTTTGAAAAAGACTTCTAACTTCAATTTGAGTTCACACACCAGAGCTTGACTGGCTGGAAGTCTAGTTGTCTCAAGAGCTTATTAGGAATGGTACACAGTACTGTACATCTGCATTATTTGAAATGTAGAGTGTGTGCTCAGTCACTGATGGCAGGGTGCATTTGCACACCTACCCACCATCTCTTCAGTAAACGGGGATTTCCTCCTGGAAGGCCATCCCTACTAATTTCTTCTGTTCAATAATTTTATTTAAAAAAGATAAATGGCCTATTTGAGGTTACCCACTTGGTCCTGGGCACTCCTGCCCACATCACCTTTCACACAGACATTTATATTATGAAATATAACAAGTAAATAGAAAGAGGGTTAATTGGGCTTAACAATGAATGTATGTACTGTTTGTATGTGTGTTAGTGTATTTGTTGTTATGTGACTAAAGGAGATAACAGCTTCTTTGAACCCCTCAGGAGTGCAAAAATAATACATGAAAGCAACTAATGGCCACCACATGACTTTTTATTTGCTGATAAGGAACAGGTAAAAAAAAAGATTCACAAGTATCCATGGCAACCCCAGTTAATTTTAAAAATATGACAGTAATGGTTAGGGGGGTCAAGGCATCACAAAGTGTAACAGTAAAAGTTTAAAAGTGCACATTGAAATTGAAACACTTGTAAAGCATCATGGGAATGAGTCCACTGCACAAAAGCTCTGTCTGAGATACAGATATTAGATAAAGATATAAAATAAGATATTGCAATATAGGGAGAACTCTCAATGATCCAACAAGTGCCCTCCTTATTATACAAATGAATGAACTTACAAGGACACAAATCACAAAACCCCTCTTATTCCTACCGATCATTAAACAGCATGTTTTTGCACAGTCACTGTAATTTAGCCCAAATTGTGTGAGTCATGGAAAGCCTTAAATACTACAATTTGTCACTGCATATCTTTGAAATATATCAAAAAACAAAGTATAGGAATGCCCGATCTGTACTATGTAAACATTACTTACATACAGTTTGTGCTGAAACACAACACATTTTTACTGATGCTTTTTGTTATACAAAATTATAGTGTTGCTTTGATAAAGCAGACATATTATTGTTTTGCAGAATTGCAGTGTGGCATTGTCACCACAGCAACAAGAAACATGAAACACACACACACAGACAGAGGACATTTCTCCCTTCACCTATTTAAACATCTTTGTAGTGTGTGTTGCTATAGAAACCCACTAGTCCATCTCTCACGTGTCTTTGGTTTTTGCTCTTTGGTAAGTTTTCTTGAACTAAAAGGATGGCAGAGGGACAACATGAATTAAAGTAATAACTTTTAATCAGTTTGTCAGCAGAGGTGATGATCCTGGTAATCCAATTCTACTACTCTTCACCTAAGTGGAATTTTTCAGAGCATCTTCTTTCTTAAAACTACTAGTAGGGTTTCAAAGTATTCCTATAATTTTTTATGTTTTATTTTGTGAATTGACTTGAGTTTTTCTCACAGCAAAGACAATTATGTTTTTCTGAGAGGTGGCCTAACCTCAGAATTCTTTCTTGCCTTCATCATGGACAGAAAGCTGCAGGGTATGTAGCTCTTTTACTCATTAAAAGTGAGATCATCCCTTACAGAAAATTATGTATAGTGACTAGTCACACATGTTATTATTTTCTTCAGGTAGACATGCAAAACTGAATATGATATTTCCAAAACTGGGAGGGGAAACATGAATTAAATAAATACAACTGTGATGCACATTGTACTCAATTTGCAAATGCTTGCCAGAAGCATCTTTATTTATATTAGGTCACCTGGCAGATCTACACTGGCCCTGTGTGAGTAAGTTATTGTGGAGGTTTGGGTGTGAGTGTGCCCTGTGATAGACAAATACCCTTTCCATGGCTGCTTCCTGTCTTAATAATCTCTTATATATATTTCTTTTCTGGTTGGTCCTGCTTCCACCTCAAAACTGGTCCCTCCCCACACGCAGCCGACACGGCATTTCTCGATTCCTATTCATCCTCTTCCAAACCCCTTCCCATGCTGCCAGCGGCTCCTATTCAAAACTGGTCCCGCCCACATGCAGTGGGCTGAGCCGACACGGCATTTCTCGCCAAGCTTCTGAAGTACACTTACAAAATAAAGCAAACTCTGCATGCAGCGAAAATGTACTTCTCCAGCTAGATTCCATGCTCAGAACCATCAAACCCTTCGCTAAATCATAAAAACACATGCATGAATTTCGCTCAGTCCAATCCAACAGCATCTGTACGAATGCTTTTCGAGGAAAACCCTAGGCAGGATTTACGACGATACAATACCCCGACATATCACACCAATGTTGCAGCGATTTTCGTCAAAGAAGATGGCGAACCGCCAGCCGAAAGGGACATTTGCATCTGTCCCATAGGCAACTCCTGTAAACAGATTTCCACACTCAATATGAATTGTGATCCTATGGTTTACCCACTTTTATTCCATTACGGAAACATTGGCTGGCACAAAGATTTACATGTTCCCGATAAAAGAATAAGGCTTACTCAATGCCACTTTTACGCGTACAGATTAGCAATGAGGAATACATTTAGTATTTTGCACTCCAGCGGCGAACTATTCCAACAGTACGTCGTAGATGCATATGTTAAAACAAAGGGTACGCGTCTCAGCTATCTCAGATTAGATCAACAAGGTTTGTGCATGGAACAATACAAAGGACTGTCAGACCCACTGCAAGCAAACGCTGAAAATAACAAC
Source organism: Polypterus senegalus (assembly GCF_016835505.1). Classification (NCBI taxonomy): domain Eukaryota; kingdom Metazoa; phylum Chordata; class Cladistia; order Polypteriformes; family Polypteridae; genus Polypterus; species Polypterus senegalus. The sequence goes on from NC_053167.1 coordinate 29,065,772, forward strand.
ATACATGTAGGCAAAATGATCATATTACCGTCCTCATTTCCAGGACATCCAAGATACATGCAACAAAACTAGCAGGATGCCATGGCCATAGTATGTAAATTCGGACAGCCTCATTTATTTATCACTTTCACATATAATCCTACTTGGGCAGAAATTCTACATGCACTGTCGGATACCCAAAGACCAGAGCACAGACCTGATATTGTAGTATGAGTCTTTTGGATTAAGCTGCAGCTTGATTTCTGAATTCCTTTCTCACCGTTCCTATTCTTACACCGCTGTATGCTATGGCGGGCTTCGGCTAGTTATAATAATTCCTTGCATTTATATGACTTTTCTCACTACTCAAAGCACTCAGCAATTGCAGGTTAAGGGCCTTGCTCAAGGGCCCAAACCAGCAGAGTTACTTTTGGCATTTATGGGATTTGAACCGGCACCGATTGCCAGTGCAGATCCCTAGACTCAGAGCCACCACTCTGCCCAATGCAGCTGGAATAAGCATCAGCCTCCAATGTGTCTTAATTGAATAAGTGGGTTAGAAAATGAATGGATGGATGGATGAATATGTGGGTAGAGGAATCTTTTCCATTTGCCATAAGCCTGAGAGTTGTGATATGTGCAAGTGGATGTCAGCATCATAGCTGAATCTGTAAAAAAGAAACAGATAAAGAAGGAAAGTTGTAAGCTACTTTGAACTCTGCAACTGAAGAGCACTAGATGAAGAATGATGAGGTTGGCTTCACAGCTATAAAGTCCTCAAGTCAAAATTCTGGCCTGGACTGGTCTGTTTTTTCACTTCAGTTTTTTTTTTCTTCACATTCCAAAGATGTTCAGATTAAGTCAACTAGTGACTGAGGCCTGGTGCCCCATCTAAGGATAGTGCATAGCTTCAGCATTGAGCTTCCCATGAACTTCTAGGATATGCTTTGACCATCATGGCTCTACAGGATTAATATATGAAAAATTATGCCTAAGTCTTTGATGTAATTATTGTTGCAAAATTAAATAAAGATGAATTGGTTAATTTGATAATTTCTTAGAAAGGGTTCCATTTTGAGCTGTAAGAGTGTAAGAATGACATATTGTGTGTGGTTCCATTAAAATGAACGTATTATTTTATGCATTTGCAAATTGTACCATAAAACTCTCATGAAGACCATAACAGACACAGTGTGACACATTCCAAATTTCTTTCAACAGGTACAAGGTTGGGTCTATGTTGCCATATCCATACATCATCAAGTTGTTTTGTCACCGAGGTGAATGTGCCCACCCCTGCTGTTTTGTTGAACAAGTGGAATTAACTGAAAACAAAACACAGGAAGAAAGAAATAATAAAACACGAATCTGACAAAAATTGGCTATGAATATGTAATTGGATAGAAAAGGGCATCAGGAAACCAAAAAATACACAAGGCTGAACAAAAAAGGCCGAGCCCCTCTGCATGCTTAGAACTTCTGCCTTATGTGAAATCTTAGCTAGGATTTGTTTCATTGCTTATGCTGTTTCCCTTTTTGACTGTTTTGTTTTTTTATTATTATTATTATTTTCATGTGTTTGTTTTTTATATAATTTTTGTTAATATTTTTATGTATTGTATATTTAGGCTGTTTCTTGTATTCTGTGGAAGAAGCACCAAGATGTGATATTCAATGGGATTTCTTCTGGTTTAGTGAATTTTTTGCTTCTGTTTTTGGCTCCTGTTTACTCTATTATAGATTTGGGCTTTTTGCCCAAGATTCTTTTGTCTTTCTTTGCCCTTTTCCCCATTTTTATTCTTTTTGTTTATTGAAATAAATTCTTTATTTTTATTTTATTAATTTTAATTAAAAGCAAATAACAATCCATACAATCAAATCAAATTTAAAAAAAACAAAATTCAGCCCCTATCCAAAAGAAAGAAAGAAATAAAGGAGAACCAGCCAACAAAGCAATTCTTTGGAGCAGCAAGGAAGGAAGAAAGCATATCCTTTTCCCCAATATAACTAAAACTATATTGATTAGATCCTGCCATATTTTAGAAAAGTTTTAAACAGATCATCTGAGTGAGAATTATAAAGAAACTATAAAAGAAACCTTGTTCGCCTCTGCCTAATTGCAAGGTTTACAGCAAAGTAATCCCCTCTCTTCTCTTGAAGGACATTTTTATGCATTTGGGACATTCAAAAATGTTTTCAATTTTAAAAGCCTGAACCACTTGTCGGGCCTGTGCAGGCCTTGAATCCTGCCTTTTGAGTTTGGATTCTAACTACCATGGGTGAAGCCTTTTTGGGGTCAGACTAGTGGGGTCCTACTCTTGCTGTTGATACTTTCAGGCTTTCTCACTCATTTTGTGAAACAGCTCCATTTTACTTAACAAATCTAGTGTCCTCAGTTTAAACTCTGCCCATAGTCATTGTCTGGGTGGTGTCTGCAAGCTTTCCTATATTGTATGCCTTGAAAACAGCTTAGCATGGACTCCACAAGTCCTCAGAAGGTGTCATGTGGTATGTGGCACCAGGATGTTTGCAGATGATCCTTTAAGTCGTGTAAGTTGTGAGGTGGGGCCTCCATTGATTAGACTTGTTGTTTTTTTTAATTCTTTGTCATGTTCCTCAAACCATCCCTGGACAATTTTAAGTCTGTCAGGGCAGTATATTGTTGCAATGAAGGGGTATACCTATATGTCAAAGTAACATCCACGTGAATGTCAGGATCCAAAGTTTGTCCAGCAAAACACTAGCAGAGCATCACATTGCCTCCGCCGGCTTGCTTTCTTCCCTCAATGCATCCTGCTGCCATCTCTTCCTCAGGTAAATGATTCACACACCCTGACTGTATACATGATTGAAGGGAAAATGTGATTCATCAGACCAGGTCATCTTCTTCCTTTTCTCCAAGGTCCAGTTCTGATACTCACGTACCGATTGTAGGCACTTTTAGTGATGGACATGGGTCAGTATGGGCACTCGGAGAGGTCTGTGACTACGCAGCCCCATATTCAGCAAGCTATGATGTGCTATAGCTCTAGATTGCGATTTGATGAGATGAGCTAGCCTTCACTCCCCATGCGCATCAATTGCCCTGTCACCAGTTCACTGGTTCTCCTTCCTTGGACCCTTTTTGGTAGTCACTAAGCACTACACGCCAGGAACACCCCACAAGACCTGCCATTTTGGATATGCTCTGATCCATTTGTCCAGCCATCACAATTTGACTCTTTTCAAAGTCACACATATGCTTATGCAGTCCCATTTTTCCTGCTTCCAACACATCACTTTCAAGAACTGAATGCTCACTTGCTGCCTAATATATCCCAGCCCTTGACAGTTGTCTTTGTAACAAGATCATCAATGTTATTCACTTTACCTGTTAGTGGTTTTAATACTGTGGCTGATAAGTTTATACCATAGGTATATATACTGTCCAAAGATGTGCAGTTTAGGCATTGCTAAACAGGACCTAGCGTGTTTTTATGTGTGAATGTTTTCACCCTGTGATGGACTGGTGGCCTGTCCAGGGTTTGTTCCTGCCTTGTGCCCCGAAACTTGCTAGCATAGGCTCCAGCTTCCCCACAACCCTTCCAAAGGATAGAGAGGTTTGGAAAATTAATGGATGGATGGTTGTATATTATATATGAATATGTATATATATGAGTGAATACATGAGTGAGTCAGAATGGTACTTGTGCCTGTCTGTCTAGATATGCAGTATATCTGCTGCATTACTCATTTCAGTAAATGAGTGCGTGGGTGACTCAAGTACTAAGTGAGTGAATCAATAAGTAGCACTTGTGGAAGTCCAGCCCCGGACACAGACAGGCACACACAGATGGTTTCACAAAGCACACATTTATTTACATAAAAGTGCTCACAACACACAGTGCCCCTGCCCCGAACACCCTCTTCTTGGACCCTCCAAAGGTCCTTCACCACCTCAACTCCTCTCCACCGAGCTCTGTCCTCTTCCTCCCAACTGTAGCTGACGACTGGAGGGAGGCGGCCCCTTTTATGTCCACCCGGATGTGCTTCAGGTGCCTCCTGATGAGCTTCCTGCAGCACTTTCTGGTGTGGCGATCTCCTGATCCTTCTAGGAGTCATGGCTGGGCCCGCTTCCAGCCACACACTAAAGAAAGTTTCTCTAGCTATATGGGTATATCTAGCAATGACCCTATATACTGTAGCTGTCTAAGTATATATATATATATATGCAGTATATGTGCACTATATAGATCTACTGTATAACTAGGAGACGATATATGATCTTCATGTTAAGATCACGGAAGACAAATAAAAGACCTTGAGATGAAAGAGAATGGCAATGGAGCGTCCCGCGGGGATATATAACATGAGATTCTTGCAAGACACGACCTACTTACAAGCAATATCAGAGCACGGCCATCAAAAGAAATCAGTAGTGTAAAGGCACACAGCACATACAGATACAGGGGTCTCAGTGCTTATAAAGCATATAAAGGACAATACGTTATAAATGAAACATTGACGACTAAAAGATCGCATTAGCGCAAACAAAAGGAAATTAATCATCAGGACCAGGTGTAATTGAAAAAATAGCAGGACAAAGCGAGGTCAGAGATCAAAGACAAAGAGCAGAAAACAAAGTCCTTTCGCATTTGCATCATTCAATGCACAAAACATAGATTTACACAATAATGGACAATACACTATGAGAATCTGTGGTCCCGCAACAGTTAAAGCAATGACAAGTTTAATTTCAAAGAAAACACAATTTGGTCAGGTGTATATTTATGATCACGGAGAAGCGATCACAACGACGAGGAGCAGAGATACGAAGTGGCAAAAAGGACAGTGGCTGTAGAGGCTTTAAAATGATTGAAGGGCAGAGCGACAACAGCTGGTCCCCCACCCCTCCCCCTTCACAAGGCGAGCATTGTTATACGTTCTGCAAGAAAGAGATTTAACCTCGCCCGGGGCCGGAAATAAAGGACAATTATTGTTTTTACAATGTCACGTGAGACAAGGCAGTGAGCCATCATTTAAAACAAGTCCACAGACATCTAACCTAGCAGTTGTTGGATTGCTTTTGGTAGACATGCATCATGTGCTTCCAGCTCATAAAACAACGACATGCGAAAAGCAGAACAGGCAGCTCGCCAGCAGTACAAAGACAGCAGATGATCCGATGGCATATCCTTAGCATGCGTTCAGCCGCCCCATCCTTCACAACACGAGCAGCATTATATGTCCTGCGAGAAAGAGATGTAACCACGCCCGGGGCCGGAAATAAAGGACAAGTATTGTTTTACAAAAGTAAAAGTAAAAATAATGCATAATTAACAATTCCCATGAAAATAACAATCTCTTTAAATTGTATATCCGGTAAACCAAAAACAGGGGTGGGCGAGCGAAAAATATATATATAAATCTGCCTTGAAAAAGTATTCTTTGAATATTAGATAAAGGGGTAATTAGATTCAGCTGATTGAACACTTCCAGGTTTGTCTGCAACAAGCCCTGGTCAACATAAATATAAATATTTTTCATTTTTCATTTTTATTACTATTTAATTATATATTGTTTTTTTTTTGTATCAGTATACTGCTGCTGGATTATGTGAATTTCCCCTTGGGATTAATAAAGTATCTATCTATCTATCTATCTATCTATCTATCTATCTATCTATCTATCTATCTATCTATCTATCTATTTATTTTGACCCTTATCATTATGGACCATGCTTTCAAACACAAGAAACAAAAGTATTGACATCTGCAGCAGATATCAGTAGAGGCAGACTTTATCTCTTTATTTGAAAAGACAGACTGCTGCGTAAGATGGCTCCTATACTATTGCACTTAGAAGTCAGAAGCTCACTTGTTCATTTGAACAATAGCAGTTCTTTTATAGCCCAGTTGGGTAAGATGGTGTTTTCTGACTCTAAGGCTCTGAGTTTACAGCCAGTCTTTCCAGATGAGCACATGAAAAACAGAGAGACATGGCCACTGAATAATTTCTTGTCAGGGACATTATCTGTAAGTGTTGTATGGGCTACATGTATCAAACACAATGACAGCCATAATTGAAGAGTCCAGTAGTGAATATTCTCAGGAGTGACTGGTGCACCCAAATGACTCCTAAGGCACTGTTATGTTCTGCTATGAATATTGCCCTGGGGCTTTGTTTTTTGGTTAGTTTGATTTTTTTTTCCTGTCTTACTTGTAGTTTTCTGTTTTAGTTTTACTTTAATTCTTTTATCTTTTAATCAGCTCCTTATGTTCCTTTAGTTGGTTAATTGTGTTCCCTCTGCTTCCTATTAACTATCCTATTCTATCTAATGCAGGTGGAAGCAAGACCCCTATTTAGATCACAGGTGCATTAATTAGTATTACTGCAGAGCTATTTAAGGGTCTTATGGCCACTGCCTTAAGTGTAGTAGCATTAATTTTGGTTGGTATTCTACTTCTTTGATATGGTATTTGACTGTTATTTAATTTTATGAGCATGTCATTTTCAAATTTTCTGTTATTAATTGGGGATTTGCTTATTTTACATTTGAATTTTCATGTAATGAATTCTCATTTTTTCATATCCAGTTTATTTCGTTTTTTGGATTCTTGAACATTTTTTGTTTTGATGCTTGCTCATTTCATCATTATAAAGATGGCATTATTGTAATATAATTTTTTCATGGTTTTTCTTCCTTTTGTGGAGTTTTTCCTATGGCCCTAGCCATTTTGTTTATTACATGGATGTCTGGTACAGGTAATGTGGGTGTGGTGAGTGACATTGTACTAATGTGGCTTGTGATGTCATTGCATTTTACTGTATAGAATGGCAACATGCTGCATTACTTTATAAATGCTGTTATATTTCGGTCAGAGTTCCTCCCTTGACAGGGGTTCAAATGTCTTTTTGTATCTATTTTATTTTTGTATGCTGACATTGTTGAGTATTTAGTTTCTTTATGTCTTAGCTTCTTTTGTTATGTGCCATGTGTTTTGTAGGTGGTTCCCCTACAGGAGGGACCACCTGGCTATTGCTGTCAAGGGATTGCCCTCAGTTCTTTAAATTCAGTGACAACCCACAGTCCCTTGTGGATCATTATGCATGTGCTTGTAGTGTGGTGAATTTCTATTGTGGTTATTTTTGTACCATTGTTTATTACTGGATTTTGACCTCTGTCCTATGTTTTTTGACTATTTATGGATTTCCTGTTTGGGCTTTATAACTGGGATTACCTTTTTGAAAGGCATTGCCTTCTGTTCCTTTGTGCTCTTTAAAGTTTATTTTTGGGCCACTTTTCATTTTCAAATCCCACAGTCAGTGTGTGGAGTTTGCATGTTTTCGGCATATCTGTCTAGGTTTTCCTCCAGGTATTCCAGATTCCCCAAGACATATTCTTAGGTTAATTGGCACCAGTATGACATTAAGTGTGGGTATGTGCATAGCTGATCTCCTCAGTGGACTGGTGACATGTCCAGGGCTGTTCCCTGCCTGACACCCACAACTTTAACTCTTTTAGGGCTAAATATTTTTTCACTTTTGTCCTAGGGCTGAATATTTTCCTAAAAACTCAGTTTTCTAAAAAACACTCAAAGCAGTGGTTTCACACATAAATCAACATAAAATACTTATTTATGGTAAATATCACTCTGTTTTATGTTCCATGAGCCTTCTACAGAATTTAAATTCACATACTTATTACATTCTTATTGCATACATGCTTTCTCATCACTCATAAGCTGAAAAGCACTTCCTGGAAAAAAAAGCCAGAAGTAGTTGAGTGGCTGCTCATCTGGAGTGTCCACTAGCATGTTGTGTCGTTTGGTGAAGTCCAGTAGCTAGCTTGTCTCCCACTGCTCATGTCTATGTAGTCCTCCCAGATAAATGTTGCTATAGGCACATCAGCTGCACGATCAACTAGGGACCAATCAACGGATGCAGGCACCTGATTTTTGTTTTCGATCACCAGATCACTTACATCAAAATCAGAGTTCAATAAGTCAGAGTCTGATTCAGCAATAATACACAATAAATAAATAAATAATACACACAAAGTATTTTGCTTTGTACATTCACTTTGCCTGATCTCACTTCCATTCTAGACATTGTTTACACAATGCTACTCATGCACACACTGGCATTAGACATCAAGTCAACAAGTTTAACAATCCTCCCAGCAAAGAGGTCTACCTATAATGTAACAATGAGTTTTATCAACATTTACAGCTTTTACTGCCCTCAACCCCTTGTGTCGACAAAAGTTGATATCTTCTAACCCGCTGAATCTGAACACAGGGTCACGGGGGTCTGCTGGAGCCAATCCCAGCCAACACAGAGCACAAGGCAGGAACCAATCCCGGGCAGGGTGCCAACCCACCGCAGGACACACACAAACACACCAAGCACACACTAGGGCCAAGTTAGAATTGCCAATCCACCTAACCTGCATGTCTTTGGATTGTGGGAAGAAACCCAAACAGACACGGGGAGAACATGCAAACTCCACGCAGGGAGGACCTGGGAAGCAAACCCGCATCTCCTAATTGCGAGGCAGCAATGCTACCACTGCGCCACCATGCCACCCAAGTTGATATCCGCCCTAAAAAAATTAAGTATAGTCTCTGGCACCATGTGATTATGAATTGGATTAAGTGGATGTGAGGGACCCTGTCACATAGTAGAAAAGCTGTATCACATTTGAATGTGAGAGTTACACCTACAGTAAAACCAGATATGCTGTATATTAAAATACATATCTGACAGCAAGTCACAATTGTACCTCTCCTCTAAATAACACATTCCATTCCATCCTATAGATGCTGATTTTGACTAACATCTAATGACTGAGGAGGCAGCAGTATTAAATTGAATTCATTGCCATGTTCTATGGGTTATTCCATGCATTTTCCAGTCATATGACATGGAACATTATCTTTCTGATAAAGGACAGATGGTTGCAATACAGCCAAGATGAATTTCACCTGAGCAGTAATAATGTTCAGATATCCTGTTAGAATGAAACAGTGCTCTTCTTCAATCAAAACTTCCATACGTATGCCAAGAATGCACACTCCACACCAACTAACACCATGCCTTGTTGACTCCTAGCAAGATAAATTCTTGGTTTCTGGAGGTTTTGACATATCATGTTCATTCCATTAGCATTTTTAAGCTTGAATCAGGTTGTGTCAGACTTGGTGGTGGTTTTTCAATTGTCCAAAGTCCACTTTTTGGATTTCCTACACTACTGCAACCACAATATTTTTTCCCTAACATGTGTTAAGCTCAGTTAGGTCATTGTTTGCCATATTTGTCAATTTAAATGTACTAGTTGTGTGATTTGATATGACTTAGCACAATGGTTAGTTAACTGAGTATAAGCCATCTAATATAGTATATTCTGTTTGCCCCTTTTATCAATAGTCTGCTTTCAACTACTGAAATGGGATGGGATGGAAATTGTTTGCATGGTGGCCCAATAAACTCATGACACTGTAGTGTGAATATTCCATCAGGGTTTCTGTTTCTTTGATTCCAATGAGCTTACTACATTTACAACTCACTTAAATCTTTAGTCACTTCCATCCTTTAGAATGAGGTGTACAGGTATATGCACTTTTATCTGCCTAACACAGCACTGTCTGGACATATGATGTGGTGACGGAATAAGTACTCAGTTACACAGGAATGCCAGGTGTGCCTAATACACTGGACTGTCCGTGTAAGGCACTATAGTATTTTCAAGATGACACATATCACCTTAATGGACAAGACAACACTCCTCAATACAGAGATAATCAAGCTCATCTTTGAGTTTCCTCTAGCTCCCTATCCATGCATATTCTCTGTTTTCAGTCTTTTCAAATGTCTAAACTTACTCGAAGGTAGTATTAATGGTAATCCCTAATTAAAATGAAGCCAATTGTGGTATTCATTTCATCTCATTTTTAGCCCAGCCTTAACCACGCAGTCAAAGTGAAAAGAGATCTTACTCTGCTGGGCCCTTGAGCAAGGCCGTTAACCTTCAATTGCTCCAGGGGCACTGTACAATGTCTGACCCTGCGCTCAGACCCCAAGGGTATGTGAAAACGGACAAATTCCTAATACAAGAAATTGTATAAGGCGAAATAAAGAACAAAAAAAAAGTCATCTACAAAATATTTGGACCTTGTAGTTCCTTCCCACAAGAATAAATGGGTAATGACAGCACCTCTGTTGTGTACGAATGCATATTAGAGCCACGGTGTAGAAAAAAAAAAATACAGACAAAGTGAAGAAAAAAAAAGCTATATGTCGAGAATAAAGTCGACATTTCCACTTTATTCTCGACATTTCTACTTTCTTCTCGGCGTTTATCTCGAGATTAAAGTCGACATGTTGCCTTTATTTTCGTAGTTTGTCATTAAAGTAGAACATCGTAAACTAAACTTCATCTTAAATTGAATATTTAATTTACTAGATTTTCTCAAACCCCGTCATTAATTATGTAGCACATGAAATGCTTTGTGTTAAGTGTTCCCCTACCCATGTTAATCGCTATGTGCTTCTTAAACTAAAATTCTCTTGCACTAAGAGGAGGCGCAGGCAGCAATCACCACACAGAATACATTAATTTAATGATATTCCTGCTCCCTGAACATTTACAATGCTAAGATAAATACTTGATATCATTTTCATGATGAAATGCATTAAAGCACGGTGGTGTGGAGGTTGCACTGCTGCCTGGCAGCAAAGGGGATCCCAGGTGTTCCCAGCCTTGAGTTTGCATGTTTTTCTGGTGGGTTTACTCGGCTTGCTTCAGGTTCCTTTCAAAGTCATGTAGGATGTGGGGTTTTGTGATGCTAAATTTACCCTGCTAGTGTGTATGCGTGTACTCGTATTCACCCTGCGATGAGCTGGCGCCCAGTTCAGGATTTGTGCCTGCCTCGCACACGATGCTTACTGGGATGGGCGCAACCCTGAATGGATGGCATAATTAAAAATATATCACGAAGATTTTTTTAAGTTCTGAGAACGCCGTGGTCTAAGTTTATAACTACTTTTAATTTCACAAAGAAATAACATTGGTTATGTAGAGAAAGAAAAAGGAAGGATAGGAACGGGGGGTTGGTACTCAGATAGAGACAGCACGCGTGCAATAAAGAAAGCCCGCTTAGAAGAACATCCATTAAATTCTGTGTTCGTGTCTCCGACCACCAGATCACGAACCCATCATTTACATAATATTTCAGTTAACCCTGTGCGATACCCAGTCATACATCCAGTTTTTTGGAGCCTCGTCACACCTGCCATAAAGTTCTCTACACTGAACGTACCCCTGAGGACCGTTATTGCGAGGGATCAGCACTACCGCCACACCACTGTGCATGTTTAATACCTGCTTTAATGCATTTCATCATGAAAATGATATCAAGTATTATCTTAGCATTGTAAATGTTCAGAGAGTAGGAATATCATGAAGTGAATGTACAGTATTATGTGCGGCGATCGCTGCCTGCGCCTCTTCAGTGCAAGAGGAAGTCAGTTTAAGAAGCACATACCGATTTAACATGGCTCAGGGAACACAACACAAAGCATTTAATGTGCTATATAACTTATGACGGGGTTTGAGAAAATCTAGTAAATTTTCATTTTAAGATTAAGTTTGTTTACGACATTCTACTTTAATGACAAAATAAACTGCGAGAATAAAGTGGAAATGTCGAGAATAAAGTCAACATGTCCACTTTATTCTCGACATATAGTTTTTTTTTTTCTTCACTGTGTCCGTATTTTTTTTTCTTCACCGTGCTCGTGTCTACAGATGGAAATGGTGATTGGATAAAGTCTATTTTACGTTAGCCAATCAGCTTGGAGAGCTGCGCAGAACTGCTTGTTGTTACTTTACGGGAACGTGAAATGTTTGCGTTACTCAGCAGAGAGGCGCTCTAGAGCAAATGTCACTTTTGTCGTGAATCCACGCCGCGATTTTCAAATGTGTAAGGCCTTGTACTATTTCTGTTGCAGAGGAAGACGTCCTGTTGTGTTGGCCTAGGCAGGTTATTTCTTAAAACAGTTCAGCTGGAAGGTTGCGCTTCGCTCTCATTTCTAAGATGGCTGCGTCTACGGGCAGGATCAATGGGCCGGGAGTCGTTGTTATTCATATTGTCCTTTTCGGCTGGTACGTGTTCACTGTATGGAGGAACTGTTCCGTGACTATCACGGCCAAACACCCGGGCGCAAAGACATATGGGGGGCGCTGGAAGTACCTCACATTTATCAATCTGGTAAGTATGTGCTGCTAAAAATGACATGTTTGCGGAAGTTATTTGTCCATTAAAAGGACATGCGAATAACAGAATGTACTAAAAAGGGAACAAGTTCAAGTTGTAATTTTGATATATTAACTAAGGCAGGTAAAAAGTGAAGTTAAACTAAAATATTTCATCACTGAATTCTTGTATAATGCAAGCGCTCCAGAAAGTTAAAACTATATGATAAGAATGCTGAAAGATTTAAATAGACACATAAGGTCTTGCACAATTTCTGTAGAAAGGGTTGTATGTAAGCTCCCTGGATGACCGCTGAGGGCTGAGCTGCCCCACACCAGCGCATGCTTTGCTAGTGGACTTTGTCCCACGGTAACATCCGAGTAAATATGAGGGACTGCTGAGTGACATTTTTGATAGCTTTGTGTAATAGTTTTTGTTTTACTATTGTTGAGAGATTTATGTATACGCTATAATAATATTAAGGGTCTCGTTGATTCATTACTAACGAATTCCGGTCTCCTACTAACATAACGGTGCGATAAACAATCTAAGATAAAAGACAGCTTTAAAATATTGAACAGTTAAGGTACTAAGCTAAACAGTATTTTTTATATTATTATAATAATAGTTAATAAAATCACACGAAAATCTTTACAAAGCTGAGAATGTTCTGTAAACCATTTAGTATTTTCTTTCATGTTACAATTTTTCATTTTAGATCCTCCAGACAGTGTACTTTGGAGTATGTATATTGGCTGACATTACACAGTTGTGGTCTTCTGTGTTTAGGCACAAAGAGTCTCTAGTCAAAGTTAGAGACAACTTCTTTGCTTTGCTCGCCTTTCCTGTGGGTACAGTGAGTATCAGAACTTACTTAAAATTGTGTTTGACCTGTAAATGGTAGAATCCATATATATTGTCAGGTTTGAAATGATAATCCTGTATTTTGTGCTGCCAGGGGTTAAAAAAATAATTTAGTATGGTTTTTTGCACCAGCAAATTGTAAGGGAGCACATCTAAGTTAATGCTCTATTTCTTTATTAGTGGTTGGAGAGGACGTACCCCAGACAGGTATTATGTGTCTACTGTTATGTAAAGTCACATTATACTGCAGAGAGAACTATCATGCATGTGTCCTGCATTATAAAAACCCTTTCTTTGTATATACATCCAGTTGTTTCCTGCGCTAAACCTGAATCTATCAGCAGTTACTTGGTCTTGCTTACATAATGTTTTTATTTTGCAGTTTGTCGTCCTTTCATTCTGGTCGATTTATGCCTTTAATCGAGAACTGGTTTATCCCACCTACTTAGACAGCATCATTCCACAATGGCTCAATCATGCCATGGTGAGCACTGCCATTTTATTGAATACTTCTGAAGCACTGATTTGTTTAATATAGAATTCATTTATAACATCATGTATTTTAAAAATTAAATGGCCAATACAAAATTAAGACTGACACTTTCCTAATGGCTTGGGCTCTCATCTATCTGATTAGCATGCACAAGCTCTGGTTCATTGAAAACAATAAAGAAAAAACTTTTCTCCTCCTTTTTTTCTTTGTATCACCAAACTGTGTTCTTAAAAATGCTAGGTGTAGCTAATTGTCGTAGCTTATTCAAGCACCAAATAAAATGATCCATTATTAAAATTTAAATCTCTAAATGGGTTAGGAAGAGAGTTCACAGATTTGTTATCTGGAGTTCAGTTGTGCCCATAACTTCCATTCCAATAAAGTTTTCCTCTTCCTCCTTGTAATTTTAGCCATGAAGCAGTATTAGTCAAATGTGGATTTATGTTCTATGTTTACAGCACATTTGCTATAACTCATAAGTAACAATATATAGTCACCTGTGATCAAGCCTGTATAACCTACTTAATATCTTTATAAAGATCTATATGATGGTTGTGAACATTTTGCTTAGTCTTGATAATTCCAACCCCTAGTTATCATGCACTGTGTTTTTCCTGCACTTTAAAACAGCTTATCTACACACCTAGTGTTGAAGTGTCTGTATCAAGATAAGGGTGTTTTAGTTTTCCTTCAAAATTGTCAGTTCTAACATTTTGTTAGAAATCTTCTTTTAATTTGTTAAGTATGTTTCTTAATATTTTATTTGATATTTTAAAGGGTACATTGCACAATCCTAATAATAATAGTTTTGTACAGTACTGCTGTTCTTTCTATCCATGCTGAAATGTTACCTTATATATAAATAAAAAATATAAAACTTCCTTGAAACACATTTTTACAGATTTTTGGGCAAGAAAGACCAACTTAAGCTTTGTCCTTTTCTCTATAGCACACTGTGATTCTTCCACTGCTCCTTATTGAACTCTTCACTACACATCATCGGTATCCTAGCAGGAAGAAGGGTATCCTGGGACTGATTTGCTTCTGTTGTGTCTACTTGATTTGGTATTTGAGTGCATTTCTCTGAGTTTAATGTTCTCATGATGCAGCATAATGATGAAAATAAAGAATATCTGTCTTGTGAAATGCAAGCATCCTCCAGTGAGAGAGAGTTATCAAGTCTAACTCATGAAAATAATTTAATTGTTGATTGATGAGATACCATCAGAGTGTTAGATAGCAACCAAATTATTTATTGAAAAGCTTTACTTAGTTCCTAGAAGTTTTACATTTGCTTTGAATATTAATGTAGAAATGCAGATCTTCGAGAATATATATGAAGCAATCTTTCTCATTTACTTTATCGTTGTAATGTTATTCCTGAAAGCACATTGCGTAACATTGCCACACTGATCATACAGAATATCCCAGAACCCATTTCTCCATGCCCAAGTTTTTGGATAGTGTTCAAAAGCCTTTGTGTACTGAGCTTTAAAAAATACATCCTTCCTGGGGCTTGGTACTTTGAGATTTTTAAAGTATCATTTCTGGTTAGAGTTTTTGACTTTAGGTATTGTGCATTTGATTTCTCTTTTTCTTTTTTAGTATGTACCCTGCCTTATTTTCACTTTGTTTCCTGCCATATCCTAGTTTAACATTTTGGGGACTGGCACTTTACCCTGGCAGGCCAATTGCTTTGTTCAAATGTCAAATGTTACTTATTTTCAAAGTAATATGTGTGTTATGTTAACTTTTTACTGGCTACATGTGAATTTTCACATGTAGTAATATTTCACAGAAAGTGATTGACCATTTAAAAAGCTCACTGTGTTCTGTATTAAGTAGGTGGTCATGCAGTGCTTGCTATTTAGTTACACTTAACACATTTGAGCAAAGAGTCTATCGTTGCTAAAATCCTAAACCAAGACAAAGAACAGTATCATTTTTGACTTCAATCAAGTGAACATCAAATGAATCATTGTGAACAGAATCCTGAGATTTTTGCACATATTTTGAAAAATGAAATAGATGTTCTTTATGTTAGTGTTTTTTTCCTCAGTACTTCTCTAGTCAGCAGTTTGCAATGTACATAGAAAAAATATATCTTAAAGACCTTGGCACCCTTTATTTCAAAGGCAGAAAATATTTTTTTTCATAAAGCAAACCCTTCAGGCTTTTTTCCATTATTTTCTTCATCCATTTAGGCAATTTTGAAAAGGATAAAAAAAGTGTTTTGTTAAGTGACAACCTCTGCCTGCAGTCCAGAACAAGACAATTGTTTATTCTGAGTTACTCATTCTGCATGACTTTTTAGTAAGACATCCGAATGGAAGAGGAGATGCATGGGCTGAGCATCCTTTATGTAGACTTGATTCTGATCCCTCCCCCTCTTCCTTATACTGTTCTCCTGTTAAAATGCATCATAAAATATCCATTTTGTCACAACTAGAACTCATAATTTTATTTTTACCTGTTCCTGAAAGAGATGACATACATAAAAGTAATAAAATAGCTATTATTATATATGTATGTGTGTGTATATATGTATATATCTCCCAGGTGCACCCGGATCCTTTTCTGGCAGCACTTCCGGGTGTGGCAGACAGTGCAGCAGTCCAGGGCTCCAGGACTGTCCAGGCACCCTCTGGCAGTGACTACGGGCCCCAGTAAGATTGCGCTTCCAAGCTCCAAACCCGTGATCCTGATTCAGGGGGGTTATCCCTCTCGTGTTCCGGGGGAGGTATTGCTGTGAAGATGTGTTCTGTCCCAGTCCTTCCAGCCGCAGCTGTCCATCACAGTATATATATATATATATATATAATATAATGTTATTCTAGTTCACAACATCAGTTTGGCAGCTTTAAATCTCACACAGTACACAGCGTATACTAGGTCTGTTAGGGCCAGTACAAGGTGTTATGACACAGGTTCCTTGGTGAGACTGTTGGAATGGAGAAAGTATGAGAGGAAAAATATATTTGTCTCTGTTTCTTATTTCACAGATTATACTGAAATCATTTGCTGAGTTTCCTTACTTCTTTGCCTGCAGGATTTTTTGGGTCCGCTATGCCTCTGGAATCTGGGTGTACCCTATCTTGTCTTACCTTAGCCCTGTAGGACTGGTTCTTTTTTTAGTAGTTGCAGCTCTTGGTTTAGCACCCCTCTACCTTTTAGGAGAATACCTTAATACATGTCTATGGGGTAAGTAGATTACTTTATGCAACAATCATACTGAAATGTCGAGTCTCTTTTAACAAATATTACTCTCTATTATAAAAAAAAATCTTGGAAGAAGATGAGACGTGATTTTGTCAGAGAGACACTTTTACGTCCTGTGATACTTGACTATTGTGCCAAGTGATTTAACCACACCCAGGGCTGGAAACAAAAGACAAAGTGTAGATGACAATGTAGAATGTCGTAAAGAATTCAAAAATGTTGGTGTGGTACACATGCAGAGCAGATTAGAGAAAATGGAAGCATGAAAATTCAAAAGTCTCAAAAAAAGGATAGTAAAGATCGCATTAGCACATACAAACAGAAATTATTACTCGGTGAAATAATGGAACAGTGAAAAGATATCAAATATATTGTTTGGATTTAAACTTTAAATCAGAGACTTGTAGATCGTCTAATTCATGTTGCCATCAGGGAAAAAAAAAATAGTGTTTCTTCCCAAAGAAGAGGCATATCCACGAGAATTAAGTTTTGTTGTTTGATAAAAGTGAAATCCACATACGTGTCTGACAGAGACGCGAACTTGCTAGCGCGTAGTGCAGGCGGTTGGGTAATTGAGCGAAGCCCTCTAGTGTTTACATATTATTCATGTCATTTTTTCTTATGAGAGCTTATTGTATGACAAACTAAAGTAGGGCTTATTCCAATGTTTGCAACAGAAGCTAAAATTTAAAATTGTAAAAGCAACGCATATTGTAGAAATATATAACAGAAGAATAAATACACCATGATCAGTGTGGAAAATAATTCATTTGGAAATATTAATTCCTCATTTGGAAATAATAAAATTATGGTGTAGGTTGACCTCGTTTAACCTGAAGAATAATATTGCAAGAGACTTTATTACAATTTCAGTTGGTATCCTCCATTCTTAAAGCATTTCTATTAAAGATACATAACCATCATAAAACCTCCAAAAAGATAAATACTGGAAATGTGCAAGACACATACATTATAGGGTTCCCACAACCCTTATTGATTTTTACCCATGTAATGAGACTATCTGTGTTATTGGTTTATTGGTGAGAATTGTCTTCTGTATAAAAGGCATTAAAGTGTTTTGTAATTCACAAAGACAGTATTTAAAGGAATACTTCACCCAAAAATGACATATTCTTTATTTCTTACTTAACCCATGTAGTTGGTAGGGATGGCAGATAAAATTTTTAAACAAGAAAGCAACATCCTCAATATACTGTGCATTTTAACCGAAGACAGGATTCTTGACCAATGAATGAAGGAGAAAGGTAGATTTTTCATTTGAAATACACAGTATTATGAGAGTGTGCCTTTCCTGGATTTTTTTTACGCAGCATTTTCAGGTAATAAGTGTTAATATTTTAGCAATATATGCACATTCTGAGTATATGAATGGATAACGGACATGTGGATTATGCAACATGAATTTTTTCATGGACGTTCCTCAAATTGTTTGCTATTGTCTGGAATTGGACAACATTGTGTCACACTCAATTCCTGCCATAATAATGTGTTACTGTAGCACTGTGGGGATAAAGTCAAGGTGAGCTATTATTGAAAGATTTTGAATTTATGGTATTTAAGTAATGTTTGTTCATATTAGGATTTTTAAAGTTATCTCCATTAATTGCCCATCTGATTACACAGTTTAGGGTAGGGATTTAAAGAAAAACATGTTTGTTTTTAGTAAAAATGCAGAAAAGCAATATTTTAAATAAAATTATTGTCCATTGACAAACAGGCTTAATTCAATTTAAGAACGTGGGCGCCACAACCAAATCTTTAATACCTGTTGCATACCTTAAGCTTTAAAGTAGCCAGCTACATCGGAAAAGTAGCAAGCTAAGGTCAGGATTTGTATGAGTTTTTTTTGCCCATTGTTTCTGTATGCATAAGCACAAAATGAAGTTGTCTGTATTTTTGGTACATTATTAAGGAATTGTTGTTAACATTTGTTTTCTACGTTTTTGCTTGTTTAATTACAAATTAGCTATAGCAGTGTATGTGAGTCATTAATGGATACTAAGTTGTACTAAAATAAGTTTTATTAAAACAAAATAAATCTAGAATATTCAACATTAAATGAAAAGTGTTTATGCAAAATATTCGTTTGTAAAAATTATCTGTAGATGCAGCCTTGGAGTATGGCTGTTACTGCGCTGACTGAGCATCACGGTCTGACTGTCCTGCTGCTGAGCTTGCAGAATGTAATAACAGTTCCACTGAAGCTGGCTGATCAGACTGATCCTCACTCTGTATGTAAATGACAGTTTATAAAATCCATTGTTTATTCTCACAATAGCTATTGGAAAGCTCTAGCAATCAGTTTAAATATTTTCCCCCCACACTTCCAGTAAAAATAAGTACAGATAAAAAATACTATGTAAATAAATAAATAAACAAAACTGGGAGAGATCATACATAACAGGCTGTACATCATCTTGTATGTTACATAAGCTTAAATAATATTTTATAAGCTACATGAGCAAAGACATACTAAGTAAGAATTGATCAACACATTTTACTGAGTGAGGATGTGAATAACACAAATTTAAGCAATCAATGATATTCATGCTTTTTTTCCTTCTTTAAGAAAAGTCAGTTATTTACAAAGTACAGTGAAAGAAGTACACTAGCTTCATGTATTTTATGTTTTCATCTATATCAGGTGAGATCAGTCTACTGTTAATATAAATGGACAGCTTACTAAAGCAGTAGTGTTGATATGGTGGCTAACTAAAGAGGAGGTTCTCAATATATAACGAGCAATGTGTGGTTATATTGGCTAATTGCTGTCAATAGCTTACAGAAAATATGATCATCACAGACTATTTATTTGGCCATGTGCATGTACTAACTTTTTTCACTGACACTTTACATTCAATAACTGAAAAATAAATTTCTCTTATTATATAAAAAAATCTTGGGACGAGACTTTTTCAGAGAGATGAGACAAGACATTTTCAAAGAGATAATTTTAAGTCTCGTGAGACAAGACTTTGTGCCAAGAGATGAATTGAAAACCTAATAGGTCCAAGCGGGGGCGGAAATAAAAGCCAAACAGTAGAAGAAGAAAAGACAAAGAGTAGAAGACAAAGTAGAACATTGTAAAGAGGTTCAAAAACATTGGTATAATACACATGCAGAGCAGGTTAGAGATTATGAAAATAATAAAATTCGAAAGTCTCAAAAAACTGATAGTAAAGATCGCATTAGCACTAACAAATGGAAATTATTACTCTGTGAAATAATGGAACACCAAAAAGAGATTGAATACATGGACATAGGTATCTGCGAGAAATAATAAATTTATTATTTGGTGAAATCCACAAACAATACAGGCAAAATATCCAAATCTACAATAATCTATTCTTGTTTGCATCATTCAATGCTCAAAACGTAGATTTACATGATTCAGGACCATACGCTATGAGAATCTGTGGTCCTGCAGCAGTTAAAGCTACTACAGGTTTAATTTCAGAGAAATCACAGTTCGGTCAGGTTTATATTTATGATCATGGAGAAGCGATGCAACATAGAATCAAAAGAGTTAAATAATCGGATGTATTAGAAATTCTACAGCCAATAATGGATACAAATCCATATGTAAAAAAAGTATCACAGTTTACACAAAATTTATCTGAAAAATACGGACAGAGAAGTTTTCTTGGATTTCTATATGAATCCAAAAGAGCACATCGCATATATAGTAAACCAACATGTGGCGAATTGTCATCGATAATAGTTTTGAAAGACAGAGATCTCTAAGACAGAGTTGATATTCATGTTTATCTAAAACCACAGCACGATTCTTTGCAAGCAGCACACCTGGGAAATGACCAGTGCATAGGGCCCGCTTGGGGGTTGGTGAGCGAAACAAGCAAGGGGCAGAGCCCCCTAGTACCACTTAAAAGCAATGTTAAAAAATAAAAATTCAAACTTTATTATAAAAGAACTACATGAATTGGTTAATGCCAAAGTTATTCAAGATATTTGTTATTTACACAAACACTTTAAAGCTGCTTTTGTAAAAACACAATTTTAAAATCAGTTTTGTTAGATTCTGGATAACAGACAACATAATCTGTCTGTGTTTGTAGCTAGTGTATGTGGTCCATATTTACATTTAAGAATCTCTTGCATGTCTCATTATTGTGAATTCTGGTTACTACATTTGGCTTGGTTAATTTGGAACTGTTTAACATTAATAACAACCCTTACTAGTTTTTTTGACTTTGATTTTCTCTTGTCCATCTCTTGGAACTCTTAGTATTTTGCTCAGCCTGTTTTCAGCTAGGAAGAACAGACACTAATTTGGAAATAGGATCTCAGAAGAACAAAATTGTCATAAAAATGTTAAACCTCTTTCAAGTACAGACTTCTATGGCAGAAATAGTTGAAACAAGAATACCTTATGGATTTAGGTGACTCTGTATTTAGTGGCACTGAATGCCATATGAAGGCTTGGAAGTGATCATTTCAAAATAGACCATAGGCACATATTACTATAGGTTATGTTACTGGTCAGCCACACTCCTAGTGGTGCCCTCCCTCTTCTTCTTTTTCTTTCGGCTGCTCCCGTTAGGGGTCGCCACAGAGGATCATCCTCTTCCATATCTTTTTGTCCCCTCCACCTTGTTCTGTTACACCCATCACCTGCATGTCCTCTCTCACCACATCCATAAACCTTCTCTTATGCCTTCCTCTTTTTCTCTTCCCTGGCAGCTCTATCCTTAGCATCCTTCTCCCAATATACTCAGCATCTCTTCTCTGCACATGTCCAAACCAATGCAATCTTGCCTCTCTGACGTTGTCTCCCAACTGTCCAACTTGAGCTGACCCTCTAATGTACTCATTTCTAATCCTGTCCATCCTTGTCACACCCAATGCATATCTTAGCATCTTTAATTCTGCTACCTCCAGCTCTGTCTCCTGCCTTCTGTTCAGTGCTACAGTCTCCAACCCATATAACATAGCTGGTCTCACTACTTAGTGGTGCCCTCCCTGTGCTTCTAAAAATTACACCTTGAATGACCTTTCAGTTAATTTCAATGAACATCATTTGTGTTTAAATTCTAACAAGAGCAGAAGTTCTTTTAGTGGGTGATAACACTTTGAGCAGACAATCCTAAAAACTCTTAATTTCATGTGTTTTGATGACAAATGTATGAATTGTTTGCATGGCTGTTGAGGTTATCATCAATTCCAGTTGATGCAATTTTAGCAAGGAAAAAATGACGTGTAATAATGGATTGGCTTCTCTTTACTATGCTGAGCAATTCCTTTGAAATACAATTTCATGCTTACAAGTTTGTAATAGTCTTTCTGTTTACATTGCAGGAGTCCGGAAAAAGAAAAAGCACTAACGTACAGTACTTCTCAATTGAATGGTCAGTTTATTCATCAATGATGTTACCACTTCTTAAATAACAGGAATTCAAGTAAACCATTAATTAAACCATTGTGTTAATGATTTTAGTTTTAAATATTTTTAAAGTGACATTTTTAAACATTAAATACTATTTTGTATTCTCAGTACATTTTATTTCTAAATAAGTTATAAAAACCTTACTTGTGGCTGATCAGTCATCTTTAATGGCTCACTTTGTGTTTCAAAAATAGGATTGCTTTATTACAATGGATCGCGTATGTGGTTTTGGGGGTGAAGTATTTGACACTACATCCCTGTTTAACGTTATTTTGATTTGAAACTTACAAATCTGCACACTGAATGTAAAAATATTTTTATGTATTTGTGTTTTTATTGTTAATTTTCATAATGTGTTTAGGTGTTATTCAATATTGTAAATTGTTTGAATTTCTCTGCATATAAAACTTAATGTTGTCATTTTTATTTTCTTTAAAATATTTTTCTTTTTGGGTGACACGGTGGCGCAGTGGTAGCGCTGCTGCCTCGCAGTTAGGGGACCCGGGTTCGCTTCCCAGGTCCTCCCTGCGTGGAGTTTGCATGTTCTCCCCGTGTCTGCGTGGGTTTCCTCCCACAATCCAAAGACATGCAGGTTAGGTGGATTGGCGATTCTAAATTGGCCCTAGTGTGTGCTTGGTGTGTGGGTGTGTTTGTGTGTGTCCTGCGGTGGGTTGGCACCCTGCCCAGGATTGGTTCCTGCCTTGTGCCCTGTGTTGGCTGGGATTGGCTCCAGCAGACCCCCGTGACCCTGTATTCGGATTCAGCGGGTTAGAAAATGGATGGATGGATGGATATTTTTCTTTTCCTTGTTTTAATGTAATTTGTTTACTTTGCATTAACTATCCCAAGTGAACACAGTGAAATAATGATAATGAAGAATTTCCAATTTTCATTGTAAAATGTTATTTTGCTAAAATACTAAAAGATAAAGTCTGTGCTACACCTCTAGTGCATTCCTTGATACGTTTTTCAATATCTATTCTTAAAAATTTGATGTTTCATTTTGGTATACTTAACAAGGGCAGAGTACACTTCTGTCCTCGGCACCCTTGGTAAAGATTAGTAAAAAGGCTATGAAAAATGTCTCTGATGTTTATTAGCTCGATCTTTCACTGTTATGCGAGAAATTTAACCTTTCAGTGAGGGGAAAATGAATCAAAGAAAAAAATCCTCACAAAAAATGTAACATTTTTCTCAAAACATGTGTTTCAGTTATTGTCACTGTTGCATTTCCTATTTAATGCACCCTCCCTTTGCCATGATGACCAGTTGTTTTCTTACAAGGATGGATGAATTGACAAAATGCATATAAAGTAATCAAAGACCATTCCTGCATTCCCCAGATCCTTCAGAACCCTTGGACTTCTTTTGTAGACTCTGCTCTTCAGCTCACTCTGCAAGTTTTAAATGGGGTTTGGATTGGTGGACTGGGATGACCACTCTAAAAGTTTGATTCTGTGGTTAAGGAACCATTTTTGTGTGGATTTCATGGTATATGCTGTTGATCACTGACCCAGTTTTAACCTTCTGGCAGAGGCAGCTGAATTTTGTATCCCAGGGCCTTTGGAGAAAAACATCCCTCAACATCATAAGTCCACTAGCCTGTTCCACAATGAAGACTAGGTTGTTTCTTGCATGAGTTTACTAAATTTTACTCCAGACCCATTTCTGGTGTTTTATTACTTCTCAAACCATCCTCCACACTGTGTAGCACTATACAAAATGAGTTGGATTGTTTATGTCCTCTTCCAAACAGGTTCATCACAGCTACAATTGTTAGAGCAATAATTAAGACATTTCAGTGTGGAATTCATATAGCTGTTTTTTTACAACTACAGCCTGATTTATGAAGGACAGCCACTTTTTGTCTCATTTCATTTCTGTATTCACTCATTTTATCTGTGCTGATAGATGACTACAGGGATTTGTCCCATGTGTTGCATCATATTTACTGTGTAATCCAGTGAAACTGGAAGCCAGAGAACACTATTTAACTACATTATCTGGTAATTTGCTGTAACATGTCTTCTAGAACCTTCTGTCATGTTTGAGGTGTCATACCCATACAATAACATTGATTTGGCATTTGTAATAAGAAGAAACGTTACATTTTTCAAGACAAGATTTGATTTCAACATTGCTCTTAATATGATAAAAGCTTTGATTGATTTTCAACATCTACAGGACATCATCTTTTAAACCTGCTAGACTGGTAAAACACATCTTCTAGATATATAATGCATGCGATCTGTCTCTTAATTTGGGCTGATTGGATTGGCATTTGCTCTTGAGTCATTACACCTTTTCTTTGTATTATTTACATTGATGTTGTTTTTTTTTTTTTACATTATACGTTGTCCATGTTGTTGTTCAGATGATATGTTCTTGGCCATCTAAAACCAACATGTCAGGAAAATGTTAAAATCTTCGGTCTCTTTGCTCATTTTAATCACCAAAACCTCATCTAATTACTCACTCCAAGGTGGCCAAGAAAATATTTACAATTATTCAGTTAGCAGACGCTATTAAATGATAGCAACTGACAAATGAGGTCAACACAAATCAAATATAAGAGGAAACCGCAAATTTCCTTTCCTCACTATTGTTACGTTCTTAAAAAGGCTGATACATTTTTCTGATAGATGATTTTTTGTGATGTCTTCATAAAGTGGTTTTACCACTGAATACCCAAGCAAATTGAATATTTAGTGCAATCTAGCATGGTTTGTTCTTCAGTCATACTTAAACTAGCTCTGCAAGATTCTTAATTCAGCTTAACCATCATGGTTTTAAATCCAGTGGATTTTTCAGTCATTGTAAAATTATTTTCATCAGTGTTTTATTCAGAAATGTGTGAAAACTAACACGGTACACTTAAACTTTACATATTTCAGCACATGTTTGATTACTTTTCACTAAGTGAATGGCGTGTATAAAAGTATGTAGACATATACTGTACAACTGCAGCCCAGAAAACATCTGTAAGAATGAAAAAGAAGGAAAACAAATCATTAAACCCCAGGGAAAGACAATTATTACTTTGGAGTGTTAAGGACAGAGCAAGAAACAGAAGTGGTGTCCGTAATTATATTTCCTTTATAAAAAAAAAAAACAATTTGCTGCACTTTAGATAAGACACTTAATGAGAGATAAAGTGTTGTATATGGCAAGCATAGTAAACAAGAAGGGTAATGCATTAACACACCAATGTTAATAGTCTATCCTAGACAATTCCGATCCAACACTGTCACAGCAATTCAGGCTGAAGGTTTCCTCCTCTTGATGGATATAATTTAAAGTAATATGTGTACCATGATGCTTTGTTTTATTTTAAGTATGTATTATATTTCAATATTCGCCACTCTAAAGGTAATGAGAATTGCGCTTGACTAACAAGACTGATCATGAAAAAATTTCCAGAATCACAGGCATCTTTTATCCAGTGAGAGAAAATGTCTGTTGTTGCTCATTAGTTTGAGCTTACACTCAGATTATGAGAGAAATACCATCTTTCATTGAGATAAAATTATTACATGGATTGTGTTTTGGTCAAACATGTTACAATTATTGTCACCCCAATAGAGTCTCATGAACAAAATCAAATTCAGATAAGACATTTCAGATTTTACCTTTTCAAAACATATTTGATTATTGAGGGACTCTTAAAGCAAAGATATTGCTTGCTTTTAGCAAAGGTGCAGATGAGATACTCAGATGAATAGCTCAAGTGACCATGAAGGACAGAAGAATATTGTTTGCAAAAACTTGAAACAGGGGTAGCAGTGCGTGTTACTTTTGAATATTGCTACAAGAATAACATGTTGGAATGAGGATCAGGATGGTGGTGTAGTGGTAAGAAGTGCTGTGACATGCTCTGAGCCATCAAACCTTAACTACTACAATTTGTACAACAAACCGTGAAAATAAAATATTTACAAAGGAATTTTTCTTTGTATATCATGAGCTAATGTTAGGAAATGAGTAAAAGAATCATAGTTCTTACAATGATTGTTTCATGGGTCACAATGCACCCTAAATACTTAAATGGCATAACAGATTTATCCATTATCCAACCCGCTATATCCTAACTACAGGGTCACTGGCTGCTAGAGCCAGTCCCAGCCAACACAGGGCGCAAGGCAGGGAACAAACCCTGGGCAGGGTGCCAGCCCACCACAGCGCGCGCACACACACACAGACACCAAGCACACACTAGGGACAATTTAGGATCGCCAATGCACCTAACCTGCTTGTCTTGGGACTGTGGGAGGAAACCAGAGCACCCGAAAGAAACCCACGCAGGCAGCATAAAGAAGAAGGACGTCTCACGCCTGGACAAACTTGTTAAGAAGGCAGGCTTTATTGTAGGAATAAAGCTGGACATTTTAACATCTGTAGCAGAGCGACGGGCGCTAAGCAAACTCCTGTCAATCATGAAGAATCCACTGCATCCACTTAACAGTGTCCTCTCCAGGCAGAGGAGTAGCTTCAGTGACAGACTTTTGTCACTGTCTTGCTCCACTGACAGACTGAGGAGATCGTTCCTCCCCCACACTATGCGACTCTTCAATTCCACCCGGGGGAGTAAATGCTAACATTATTCAAAGTTATTGTCTGTTTTTACATGCATTTTTATCACTCTTTAATTTAATATTGTTTTTGTATCACTATACTGCTGCTTGATATGTGAATTTCCCCTTGGGATTAATAAAGTATCTACAGGATCTATCTATCTAACTCACAGAGTGGGGCCATTTAGTACTGAAGCGCATACTGACTTAACATCATCTACCCTCAGTTACATCATTCACAACAGAGTTCCAAACTGTCTCTGGAAACAACATCAGCACAAGAAGTGTGGATGGAATTGGTTTTCATGGCTGAGCAGCTGCACACAAGCCTAACAGCTTAAGGAAGACTCTTTTCTGTTCCATCATGACTGTGCAAAAAGCCAGGTTCATAAAGACATGGAAGAAACTAAGTGGCCTACACAGATCCCTGACTTCAACCCCAATGAACATCTTTGGAATGAATTGGAACACCAATTGCAAGCCAAGTCTTCTCATCCAAAACCAGTACTTGACCTCACAAATACTCTTTTGGTGGAAGGAGCACAAATTTGTACAAACACACTCCAAAGGCTTGAGAGAAGCTTTACCAGAAGAGTGGAGGGTGTTATAGCCACAATGGCGGGGGAAACCAAATCCATGTTAAAGAGGGTGCTGTTGGGGTTACGTTTTTGGAATAGGATATCTGGCAAGCTCATATACAGATATGGATAAATGTGTTGGTACCCTTACAGTTCAATGAAGTAGTGCTGTACACTTCCTGAAATGTTATGAAATGAAAAGCAATTGTCCCATGTACACCTACATGCCTTTGATATGTCAGTGACTAATGCAAAGCAAGTGTGAAAAGAGATCAAGTATTGCTTATTCTACAAAGATCTTCTAAACTATCCCCAACACATTTGTTGAAAAGATCATAAATAACTGATTAGAGTTGTTCAAACTGCTTTCTATCATTAGTATCACACATGGAGCCAATTGTGCAATCAGTCAGTCATTCAGCCTATTTAAATGGTGAAAAGTCATCACTCTGCCTCTTTTATCATCATGTGTCCCACCACACTGAACATGGACCAGAGAAAGAAAAGGAGAGAGTTGTCTGAGAAGATCAGAAAGAAAATTATAGACAAGCATATTAAAGGCAAAAGCTATAGAAGCCCATCTCCAAGCAGCTTAATGTGCCTGTGCCAACAGTTGCAAATATTATTAAGAAGTTTAGGATCAATGGGACTGTAGCCTATCTCCCTGGACATGTCTGCAAGAGGAAAATTGACCCCAAAACGGACAGAAGTTTAGGGAGAATGGCAAACAAAAAGCAAAGGTTCAACTCCCAAAGCGATACAAGCTGAACTCCGAGGTTAAGGTGTCTTATTACATTTGGCGCTTTTTGAATGGAAGAAGACGCAGGAGGACTCCACAGTTGAATGAAAAACATAAAAAAAAAAAAACTTTGGAATTTGCTAAAATGCATATTGACATGCCACAATGTTTCTCGGAGAATGTCCATTTGTTAATTTATATTAGCTCTATGTCCACAGATGAAAAAATTAAAAGGTTTCAAAGAAAAAAAACACCATGCCTACCATGAAATATGGATGAGGCTTGCGTAGCGGCTGGAAACGCTGCGCCTCTGTAATGACAAAATTCACACGCACTGCAATGTGGAAGGAGGCGGGGCGATGACTGGAGAGACAACAGTTATGTATATGATTTTAAGTACGTTCAATAATAAAGCCAGTACTTTTTTTGCCGGCATCGAAAATACGTTGTCTACCGTGTTTTCTTCCCTCGTAGGTCGCTACACTCGGTTATGTTTTGAATTTCAGATATCTGAAAGGTTGATCTGTGTTTCGTGAATGTTACTGGGCTAGCCATATATAACGAACGCATGAGTCTGAAAGTGAGGCGCCCACGAACTTCTTGTTTTAACAACGGCATCTGGAAAGTGTAGTCTTAAGTCTTGAACGTGTTAAAGATGAGCATGCGCAGAACACACAAGAGGCGCATGTTTTCTACGTCATCATAAGCGACGGAACTGGAACGTATGGTAGGAAGTTTTAAACTCCTCAAACTTCGTATTTTACTTTTTACAGTTTCTTGGTTAATTCTTTGTTTCTTGATTTTAAGCAATAAAACATACTAAATGTGTCAGTGGTATATACGCATGCGTCTTTCCATCGATGGTGTTGAAACCCAAAGTACTTCCGGTTAGAGAGAGTTACGTTGGGTTCATCTAAAAGGCACTAGCTTTACTCTTGGATGCAGTAGAGTGGCGGTTAGTCTCACTTTTTGT
The DNA here is from genome assembly GCF_016835505.1 of Polypterus senegalus. Lineage (NCBI taxonomy): Eukaryota > Metazoa > Chordata > Cladistia > Polypteriformes > Polypteridae > Polypterus > Polypterus senegalus. Next base: position 29,094,849 of record NC_053167.1, read on the forward strand.
CCTTATTTCATTTGGTCGTATAGTTTTGGGGGTTGCACACTGAATTCCACCAAAGTGGCACTAGCCATCCGACCAGGCTATTTAGGAGCTGTACGTATTGTTGTAACTTCGGGCAGCTGCGGTGGTCTCGAACTGCAAATCTCGTGAAATTATTTTAACTAAGAAGAAGCCGTGTGGACCCTTTTAATTTTCTCTTTTTTATCCGAAGACCATCGTTGTAGCTAGTTCTGAAGTTTCAGAAGCAGTTTGGTTTGTTAACTGTTTAACTTAAGGGCTTTCGAGTGTTGGTTGAAAATTACCTTACATAAACTGGGTATTTTCCTGTATATATGATCAGTAAATGGCAATACATATTAATCGCATAGCGCGTTTTATATAAGATGTACTGTAAACCGGTAGGCGCAGAGGAACGATGCTGCCGCAAAGCTCCAGAGACTTGCGTTCGACTTCGGCTCTGTTATTAACTTTGTGCATTTAACGTCTTGTTTTCGTTCTCTTCTTCCTCGTGGTCACTATAGTTTCTACCAGCATTACATTATAGGGATTAAACGGGGTGCTTAGCATTATTCCACTGTTACTGAATCCTGCGATAAATGTTTAGGTTGTGTATTGCAGTAATTATTCAGCAGCAGCAGAGTAAGAAGACATTGTGTAAATAAAAATCTTTGAATATTATATACGTGTTTGTGTGTTTGTTTGTTGTTCTCTGTGATCATGTGACAAATATACTGGGCAAAAGTATGTTTACAGTTGTTTGTATGGAAAAAGACAGGTTGTGATTATTACAAAAGCTGTTTTTACCTCAAAAGAACCTCCCAACGGCACAGTGCACAATCTTGTAAGTCATCATATGGCCGGCCTCAAGTACTCACAACTGTACACCTACTTTTGCCCACCCTTGTAATTAAAAAAAAAAAAAAAAGACCGTTTAGATTTCCCAATTAGAAATCGCATGACTTTAAAATCAACTACTGCACGTCAGTCTGAAAATTATAAAGTGTTTACACAAATCTCTTTTTGTGTGATCTAACCCTAAGTAAGGTGTTTAAGAGAGTTTATAATAATTCCAAGCAGATCTAAATCAAAACATGCTTGATATTTGAGTTGCACATTAAAAATTATTATTTACAACAGTAGCCAAGCCAACTAATTCCCTTTAGTCCTTCAAGCCTGGGAGAAAACTCTTACAATTGAGTATAATGTACTTATTAATTGACTTTATGGTTTGTAATAATTGGCAGTAATTTAGGATTTAGCAACATTATTTGAACTTATAGATATGTGATGATCTGTGCATGTGCCACTATTGACCCTATGAAACCTATATTAGCATTTTCTTGTTCCACCCACAACTAACAAAATCTCGATTTAAGTATTTCTAGAACAGGTATCATGCGGTCATATTTGTTTTTCAGGTTTGGTGGAATTGTCAGTTATCATTGGTAGCCTAATATTGAACACTACTTTGCATGTGTACTGTGCTTTTCCTTTCTCCTTTTTTGGGTTTATGTATTGAGTTTTTCAATTTGTAATATTGATAACACATTTTAAATGTAATTTTTATAATGATACCAATATATGAAGCTGGACACAGCATCAGGTATTTACGAGTCAATTTTCCCACCATTTGCTATTAAAATAATGTAATGGTGAAGTTACAGCTCAGTTCTTACCTAAATTGTAATGTCTCAAGGTTTCTATTTATCATCTTATGTTGACTGTGTGCACAGGGTATGATCAAAGGCACAAATAATGTTTAAGTGCTCATTTTTAGTGACAGAATTTGAATAAACAGTCTGAAACTTTGTGACAAAACCATCTTGATTGTTTCTCATGCAGTAGTGTGCAGTAAATGATAAAAACATTATTTTCTTCAGTATATACTGTCTCAGCACTAAAAAAAATGTAAGGTAGTCATTATTGTTAATATATATATATATATATATCTATTCATTTGGTATAAGCTTTTATCTATGCTATCCATACAATATGAGCTCTTACCTTAGGTTCAACATACAGTAAATTATGAAATATGTGTTATTTTTGAGTAGCTGTTTCTGTTAAGATAATTATCAGCAGTAAATGTTTTGGAGTAAGTATCTATACCAAGTTAAAGTACCTTGGGCTAAACATACATGCGGTATATGCTCTTTTTCTTTTTATATTTAAGTTGGAAGCCTCCACATGTTTTATTCCAACTCTCCGGTCCTAGAGTGCCGCTCTGAGTGCAGGTTTTCATTCTGATCCTTTTCTTAAAAAGTGACAAAACTTTTGCAGCTAATTAACTGTTTTGCCATAATTTTAATTGACTTACTATTTCAGAATCGGACTCCTTCATTGTTTATTTTTTGCTAAGTTAGTAGCTAAACAATAATGAGATAAATGAGCCATATGACCTGCTAGTCAGTGTCCATTATACAATATTTAAAAATAAAGAAAGGTGAAGGTCTCAGGAGTGTTGATCTACTCGGGTCACTAAAACATTTTGACAGCGTACTTAGAAAAGAGAAAACCAACCATTTTGGAAATGTCTTCTGTGGCTAATGAAAGCAACAACAAGTTCTGTAATTAAATAATGCGTTTAATTAGCAACAAATATTGGCTTCTAATTATGAAACTGGTTGGAGTGAAATTGGTAAGAGTTTATTGCCCCAACTTAGGTAGTCATCTGTTGGCTCACTTCACATCTCATTTCTATTTGGATGCCATTTAAAGAAAAAATTAAGCAATTCAGAGTACTGAGTATTAAAACAACAAAAGAATTAAAATGAAGGAAATACAAGTTAATTAGCAGCAAAAATTGTTTACTAATTAAGAAAAAAGTTAGAGTGAAAGTCTGCAGCCACAGTGGTGCTCCAGGAGCCGAGCTGGAGACCCCTGTTCTATTCCATGTGTCCAAAAAATCCAACACAATTCCTTTGAATAATTGTCAGAACCCCCATTCGCATACTGATTTGTGGGGGAAAAAAAAAAAAAAAAATTGCATGAAAAGTTTTGAACATTTCATACCGAATGTGCTTAGAGTATAGAAATCATTAATCAGTTATTCTCTACCTTAATTTAAGATCCAGTAGTGTGAGCTGTTGAAAACCTTATAAATATTTTTGTCTGTTATTTTCTAGATAACCTCTGCAGTAAAATGTACAGACCAAAAGCCACATTGCGAGATCGGCAGCATCTTTACAAGCTCATTATTAGTCAGCTGCTCTATGATGGCTATACAAGCATTGCCAACTGTCTTATTGGAGAGGTGAAGCCCCAGTCGGTGGTGTCTCCTTCAGAACAGCTGCTACAACTTGCTAAACTTGGTGAGATAAGGATGGTTTGGTGGAATTTCCACCTTACCTTTCTTAACAGTTAGTTGTGTGAACTTGATTTGGTTTCATTTGATCTTTATTTGTTTCAGTTAAGTTTTCTCCTATGACAAGCCAAGTTATGATTTAGAGATGTTCCTTAATGGTTTAAAGATATATTGAGATATGTAAAGATTAATACATCGTAAAAGAAATTTCTAAATATATCTGTAACTTATGTTCTGAACTTTTTAGGATATCTCAATGATTTAAATGTAGCTTTTAGTTCACCATGGAATAAAAGTTTTATAATGCACTGAAACATAACTCTTAACTGTTTATAAATATCTGTAAATATTTTTAGATATCTTATACTTTAAAATATCTATTGAAAATTTCATTAATTAAATATGTGTTAAACCACATAGTGCACATTTATATTGTTACATTCTGATTTAAATGCAAATAAAGTTATATAACCATTTGTTTATTATTAAGTAGACAGCCTGTAGGTGGTCAAGGAAAGCATTTTGAAAATGGCCATCGACTCTGTCGGAAGTGGTCCTAAATTATATGTCACATTATTCAACTTTTGCAGTGATTTTCAGTCATAGCCTTCACTTACATAATGTTAGTGAGTTGTTGGGTATGTCAGAGTAGGCAAATAGCTTCATGGGAGTGTGCCACCAACGCTCAGATAAAATCAAACTGGTTTGAGATTTATCTTTAGGTTTAGGGGTGGGCTGTGCATGCGTGACAGCTGACAAGTAAATGTTCAACCAGAAGTATAATGCATGGAATGCTCCAATAAGGAATGCAGGTGTTTTGAACCTCACAAACCTCTGATGTCATATGTTTTATGTAACATGATAGAATAGAAAAAAGGGCATACAGCACCAGCTCTGTCATGCAGCACTCACTTCACTGTCAGAAAAAGGGATGAGCTCGACACTTCTAGAAGGTCGGCACTCAGTGAGCAAATGTGACATCGGTAGAGATTTTCAGTCATGTTCATTGACATGATCCCAGTGACAAGTTTAACAATTGCAGTCAAAAAATCTGACATAACCCACTAATAGAAGCAGTGTAATATGACTTTGGCTTAAGTTTGTCTCAAAACATACATAAATAATAACATTGGCTGCTTCACTGAAAGTTGCACTTGACATTTTGACATTGAAGTAAAAAAAAAAAAGTCACAAAAATATTACTGTTTTCTTGTATACAAACGAATATTGTCATTTGAACTCACAGGTGATAGTCCTCATGTTTTGTCAGACGTAGTTGTGTACAGTATGTACACAGGAAAAGTTTAAAATGATCAGTTTGTGCCACTGTCTTGCAATTCTGAATTGATGTATTATTTAAAGTGCATTGCATTTGCAGTCACCATAATGTTGAAGGTTGATGATTAGTGTGATAGAGTGCCAGCACAGTGTCCTTAGAAATGTGCAGTGCTTCCCTCATTGCCCTTTATGCCTGTTATTGTTACAAAATGTTGAATGTAGTCTTCATCTGTAAATGATTTTAGCGACACCTTTTTGTATTTCAGTACATTTACATTCATTTTTTAAGATCTCTGTTTGATGATTTGTTTTTCCTTGTTATTCGCTGCTCCTCAGAATACTTAAAACTATTGTTGTATTTCAGATTGTTCACTTATTCAATCTGCATTTTCAGGTATGGAGAACGATGACAGTGCAGTGCAGTATGCTATTGGAAGGTCAGATACAGTGGCCCCTGGCACTGGAATTGATCTGGAATTTGATGCTGATGTGCAGACTATGTCTCCAGAGGCATCAGAATATGAGACCTGCTATGTAACTTCACACAAGGGTCCTTGTCGAGTTGCTACCTACAGTCGTGATGGTCAGCTTATTGCCACTGGTTCAGCAGATGCTTCCATCAAAATCTTGGATACAGAACGTATGCTAGCAAAAAGTGCTATGCCTATTGAGGTAAAGTTTGGTATGGAAATTGTGCTTTTATATTTTAAAGTTAATTCAATACGACTAAAAACCATAATATTTGCTTTTTCAAATTTAGTGACATGGTTCCTTTCTTTTTTACATTTTACAAAATTTACATAGAGAAAGTAAAATATGAATAATGTGTAATAGAACTTAAATCAAATATTGTCAGCGTTCTGCATCCTACAGGAGTGAGGTCACCCTTTTTTGGGGGTGAAAAATGTCACTGTCTTAATCATAGTTTCCATTATATTTTAGTGTTTATGATTAATTTTATGTGGATAATTCAGACATATTTTAAATCACTTAATGGTTGTGGTGATTATTATTTTGTATAGTGCTAGTGTGGATAATTAAAAAAAATACATTTACTAATTATTTTTAATAACATTAATAATAAACAGCAATTACATAAAGTTACAAAATAAATAAATGCAAAAAGGAATTTTCAATTAAAAAGTTTCTTTGAATAAATAAAAATTTTAGCTGCAATGATGTACAAAAACTGAGTAAAAGAGGTAAATGTAGCAGCATATTCAAAAGACATTCATTCATTCTTTGCAGGTTAGCAGAGTCTCTTCCTCTTTTGTGTTATGAACACATGTACAATAAGTTAATCCCCATTGTTTTAAATGGTGCCGTGGGAGCAATGTAACAATTAAATAATTTGCAGCAGAGTCCTGTTTTAAAAACACACAGTATATTTTAAATCAGTGGTTGCATGTCATATAGTCATAGCTTCTGAACAATGTGCAGGAAAATCCATACCACAACAAACATTTGGTTGTATCACTGTCAGAACAGGAGGCTATGGTCTAATTTAAATTCCTGCATCAAGTCAATATAAAGTAAAAAAAAAATTTTGACTACTGTTAGTGAGGGTATATGCAGTACGTGTTGTTATTGGAGTGCCCCATTATGGCTAAAAATGGTTTGTAAAATATGGTGAAATGTGGTATGAAAGTTGTATGGAGACTTGAGCATCTCCATGCACAATTTTCATAGTATGAATTTCGAAAACCATTAAGCACAGCCAGCTGCTAAATTTTCTATGTACAGTCAAAAAGTCTAATACATTCTTATTCAGGGTCAGTTTCTTTTGGAATAACTTGAGTAGATGATCAAAAATGGAGAAAACGTCCAACTAGAAAAGTTGGTGTGTGTGTGATCCAGTCAGGAATAGTACAAATGCCAGTGCTGTAGTGATGAATATCAGGACTCAAAATTTATATGTGTAGAATAAAAGAGAAAATGAAAAATTACCAAATATTATAAAAAAGTTGACATCCATTAATAAAGAGTTGTGTAAAACCAACAGAATAAATTGTCCTGACAAGGCATTTTCTAAAAGATGAATATAAAATCTGTTGAAGTTTATAAATATGGGATTAATCACATTGTTCAGTAAACCTGTTTGGCAGTGAAATATCCAGTTGGCCTTCCTCTGTAGAAAACCAGCAACAAAATTGCCACACTTTGTTGGTGACTGAACAATATCTAAAACAGAAAATATGAGTTGATAGACTCCATGTTGTCTGTCAGTAAATTGCTATTGAAACAGGAGGTTATATTGACTGAGACCCAGTATGTCTTTGGTGTCCTGGTTTTAACAGGTCATTAGGTTTTTCCAGTAAGAATGATGGACATGGACAAATTGATGCATTCATTACGCCACTTGTGCCATAATTAGACCAGTACATTAATTTTACAGGAAATTTGTTAGGTTATAACTTTTATCCACTTTAGCATAACACTTGTATCACAGGCAATTAAAATTGCATAATTATATATTTCTGAAACAAACCTGTTGTAGAAGAGTACTTAATAGGGAGACAAACACAAATCAAGTTTATTAAAACTTTAATGTTTGTCATAACCAGGGCTGTGGAGTCGGTAGATAAATTCTTTGACTCCGAATCCGACTCCTTAGTTTCTGGTACTTCTGACTCCGACTCCTCTGTATTTAATATGCTAATGTATTTTTCCATGTTGATTGAAGGAAGGCAATATACCCATCATTTTACCACATAACTACTGGCTAGAAAGCCGACTTTCTACCGTATTGGCCAGTTAAACAAAAAAAATTAAAATAAAAAACGAAAACAATAAGGTTTTATTTATTGTTTTTATCAAGTGGCTATAAAGTAGTAGTATGCATAAAAATCAGGAACAGGAACTTTACCAGTTCAATAAATATAAACCACATTCTTTGGTAGTTTTAAAACAAAAACAAAGCTTAACCACATGAACTAAAAACAGATTGTATATTAAACTTCGAATACAGTTGTAGAGTAGAATAGCTGTTAAATGCAATCCAAAATTAACTCAATGCAGTGTTCTAAGAAACAGAATTGCTTCTGCCAGATCCTCTTTCATAGAAGCTTTCATTAAATCTGACTTGATTATTTTTAGAGCTGAAAATAGTCTTTCAGCACTGACTTGGTTGGGTGGCATTGCTGTTGGTTCTAACTGCTTCACTAATAATCTCTGGATCAACAAGGATGGCTTCTTCTACAGTCAGTTCCGATGAGTGATCATATTTTTCAACTTCTTTTACTTTAAAAAAACTCCTGCTGGAATCTCTTTATTTGGACATTTACTGCTCGTTTATCTTTCACACATAGGTCAAGTTGGTTTGCTTTTGAAACTTCCATTTTGTCCAAGTAGGAATCACAGTCTAATTCTTCATTTGAAGAGGATGATCCTGAGTTACCAGTATTTATAGCTTCATCCAGTGGTGGTGTTTCAGGTAGTAGTAATCCCTTCATGTGAACTTCTACATCGGAGAGTACCTTTTTTCCATTAGCAATGTGGTCACTGCTCAACAAAATTCGGCTCATTGAATCAACATAAATGGCAGCTAACAAGATTTGATTATCCAGTAAGAGAGTCTCTCTTTTCTTCATTGAAGATACGATGCCATCAGCTATTAACCTCCACTTTTGTTCAGGCAATATTTCAAGGTCTTCCATTCTTAGAAAAATTTACTGGGTGTTAAATCTTCATATTGCAACTTCTTGGTGACAGTAAAGGGGTAAGAAAGTAGACTTTCCAGTTCTTTTACTTGTGCCCACTGGCTTTCAATTAATAAAACATTTTCATTGTCCAGTTCTTCAAGAAAGTCTTTTAGTTCAAGCAAACGCTTTACCATCAAATAAGTGCTTCCTCAGTGTGTTATTTCATCCAAAATGGCTCCTTTTCCTGCACATCTTTTCAAAATGACATCTGTTTTAGGGGCCCTGGCTGCAACAGTTACTTGCCTCAATTTGCCAGTTAGAGTAGCTGCATGATGATCATTCAATCCCTTATTGCAAGTTGCAGAGTATGAACAGCACAATGCGTATGTTGAATAGTAATAAGCATAGATGCTTCTTCAGCAATGTTATTCAAAATTTCTTTATTCTCTTCGGTTTCACTTTCTCCAATACTTGCAGAACTGTCTTCCTCTAATATCTGTTTGTCACTTTCTTCATCTACTTTATTCATTTTCTCAATTGTGCTTAACATATTAGAAGCATTATCTGTCACAATACATAGAATCTGTTCCTTTTCAATTTAAAAAATTTCTAGAACAGGTGGTGTGCAAAGTTATGCTAAAGTTCAGCCCTGGGTGGGAGCACATGTGGAGAGTACAGACAGAATCACTGAACACACATCAGGCCATAGCACACACCTCCACCTACATCATTACACTTGTTTACACTCAGATGAACTTGTTAAACACATTATATCTGAAATAAAAATGAAAAAAACTTTTTGTAATGTACCATAATCCAGATTACAATATGTGAATGTCTGGTTGTACAATAGCTCATCTGAACTTCACACTAGTAGTAACACAACTATGCACTGGGCTTTATTCTTACATCAGAGAAGTACTTAATTATGCCTCTTGATTGTGAAATGGGACATTTGAACTTGCTGTATTTTTTTTTCATTACAATTTAAATTTATTAGGAGTCTGAACATTTTTGTTGACTCCGACCCTGACTCCAGGTACCCAAAATTGCCTCCCGACTCTGACTCCACAGCCCTGGCCATAACATATGAAAGTAAGAAGGAAGAAATCTTTGAAGGCTGGGTTAAATTGAAAAAAGTATTATTATTATTATTATTACTAGCAAAATATCCGTGTTTCGCAGCGGCAAAGTACTGCCTTAAAATTTTTATTAAGAAGAAAAGTAAACCTTTTTAAACTGAGGGAAAGTATACCAGCAATTATTTGTTAAGGATCTCTTTGTTTTCCACGTTGTCAGTTCGGCCCTCGGGTTGTAATATGACCAAGCTGTGCGCTGAGCTTACTCTTGAGCATGCAACCTACTGCTGGCCATGTGAAAAGCAATCTTGACTCAGATCTCACAGCTTGGATTGCTGCTGTAATAATCGGTTTGAGTTTCATGGTTTGTGTTAATCACGTCAAGCGTTGTAAGCATACAGCCGGTTTCATCGAAAACTTCGCATCCATCTATTGAGAGTTTAAACATTCATAAACATCAAAGTGTCCACTACTCAAATCGTCACCTTGTGCATCTAAGATGTTTAAGAGGCATTGGAGGTTGTCCAAAGGTGTAAAATATTTGGCCATTTCGATACACTTGAAAGCGACAACCGAACAATTCAGTGGCAGCCATCAACTCACATGCAGAACCATAGGTGAAGGGCTTAAGCATTTCACTCTTATAGTGTTCCTGTGTAGTATAATTATCTCCTGTACCGTCATCAGTCCACACCTTGAACCTGTCCCAGTCATTCAATACATAAGACACAATGTTCCTCCGGATATCAAGAGTGAGCCTGATATGGCCGTGCAATATGTAACAAAGAGAATGGAAAAGGTAGGTGCCATCTCCGGGCATGGAAACCACTCGGTAAGTGACAGTTCTTTGATCGATAGTGATCACCTTGATAGACATGGTAATGGGGTTGGAATGATAAAGGAAATGGGTACCTGAGCAATGTAAAGTAAGTCTAAAATACCTATATAATAACTATAATTGTAATAAACAAACAATAAAACAGTGGAGAAGCCGTGGATTAAACAAAAAGGCTGTAGTTATCAGTAGGGAGACGTGAATCCCGTGGCGAAGCAAGGAAGGGAATGTAGAGACCGGAGTGACGGACGGTCTTACATAGGCAGGCAGCCAACAACATGGGAGGCGTTGGGATGGGGGACCCAACACCACCTCACACGGTGACCGAGCTGCAGGCTATGGACGTATATATGTATGTAAGTAGGATTCAGTTAGCATTGGGAACCCATGTACCAAATTTCTTGAAGATGGGCCCATAAGTAACAAAGACTGTTGAAAAGTTTGATATGGCGGCCGACAGTGGCATCATACCACCGAAATAAGTGTGTACATTGGTTTCGGTTAGTCCAGGGAAGCTGCCTACCAAACTTCGAGAAGTTCGGGCCATAAATAAGAAAGTTCAACATGGCGGACGTTGTTGACCGTTATGACCATTACGCGTAGAATTTCGAAATGAAACCTGCTTAACTTTTGTAAGTAAGCTGTAAGGAATGAGCCTGCCAAATTTCAGCCTTCTACCTACATGGGAAGTTGGAGAATTAGTGACGTTGGAAAGTTCAATATGGCGGCCAACAGTGGTGTCATACCACAGAAATAAGTATGTACATTGGTTTCGGTTAGCGCAGGGAAGCCGCCTACCAAATTTCGTGAAGATGGGGCCATGAATAAGAAAGTTCAATATGGTGGATGTTGTTGACCGTTAAGACCATTACGTGTAGAATTTCAAAATGAAACCTGTTTAACTTTTGTAAGTAAGCTGTAAGGAATAAGCCTGCCATATTTCAGCCTTCTACCTACACGGGAAGTTGTAGAATTAGTGATGTTTGGAAAATTCAATATGGCGGCTGACAGTGACATCATACCACCGAAATAAGTACGTACATTGGTTTTGGTTAGCGCAGGGAAGCCACCTACCAAATTTCGTGCAGATGGAGTCAGCCTTCTACCTACACGGGAAGTTGGAAAATTGGTGACGTTGGAAAGTTCAATATGGCGGCCGACAGTGGTGTCATACCATCGAAATAAGTAAGTACATCGGTTTCGGTTAGCGCAGGGAAGCCGCCTACCAAATTTCATGAAGATGGGGCCATAAATAAGAAAGTTCAACATGACGGACGTTGTCGACCGTTATGACCGTTAAGTGTAGAATTTCAAAATGAAACCTGTTTAACTTTTGTAAGTAAGCTGTAAGGAATAAGCCTGCCATATTTCAAATTTCTACCTACAGTTGTGGCCAAAATTATTAGGTTCTCTTATGAAATTAGGCAACACTCCTGATTCCAATATGAAAATGACCATTAACAACAAATGTTTGTTTTTTAAAGTGTATCTGTGTCCAAAATAACAAAGTCCACTAATTGTAGTTTGGATATTTTATTGACACACTGAGTGGAAACAAGAAAGGGCAAAAATGAGACATGCAAAATTATTAGCCTCATGCCCATTAATAGTCAATACTGTACCCTTTTTGAGCCACAACTGACAACAATCTAGTAGAGGAAGTCTTTACTAGATTAGCACTGGTCTCCTGAGGGATTTTGTTCCATTCCTCCATTGCAAATTGTTTTAGCTGGTCCAAATTGCGTGGTTTCTGAGCATGGACATTCACTTTGAGCACTCGCCACAGATTCTCAATGGGATTGAGGTCTGGGCTCTGTGCGGGCCACTCCAAGATCTTGGTTTTGGTATCCTTGAAAAACTGTAATTTTGATGTATGGTTTGGGCCATTGTCTTGTTGGAAGACCCAGCGACGACCTAAGCCTAGACTACGAGCAGATTTCTGCATATTCTCCCTCAGAATGTCAACATAATTTTCTTTTTTCATGATGCCATGCACCAGAACAAGGCTCCCTGTGCCTGAGGCTGCAAAACAGCCCCACAGCATGATGCTCCCACCACCATGATTAACTGTGGCAACTGTGTTCCTAGGGTTGAAGGCCTGTCCCTTTCTTCGCCAAACATAAGCAACATCCATGTGCCCAAACAGTTCCAGTTTAGTCTCATCAGACCAAAGCACAGACTTCCAAAATCATCTTTACATTTCAAATGTTCACGGGCAAACCTCAGTCGGGCTGTGATGTGCGCTCTTTGAGTAAAGGGGTTCTTCTGGGACGATGGCCGTGAAGCCCACCACGGTGAAGAGCCCTCACAACTGTGTTCCTTGAAACATCAACTCCAGAAGAGGCCAGGTGAACAACAATCATCTTGGCAGATGTCCGGGGTTCCTTGCTGACATCTCTGACTATTTTTCTCTCCAGAGTTCTTGAAATCTTGCGCTTACGGCCAGGTTTGTTTCTAAGAGAATTTGTCTTCTTGTACTTGGCAATGATGCAACATACAGCAGTTCTAGACACTGTGAATCGCTTGGAAATGGCAGTGTAGCCTTGCCCCTTATCATGAGCCTCTACTATCTTCTTTCTGAGCTCCAGACTGATTTCCTTTGTCTTTGGCATGGTCAGTAACAGTAGTCCCTCTCATGTGTTCAAGAGCCCTGTTCCTTGGGAGTCTTTTTATGCTGATTGAGTGTTGTTAGGAAGTCAATTGATTGCACAGGTGTGGTTTCAAAGCTGATTGGTTAATTAGTGTAGGTGTGTTTTGAAAGCAAACATTAACATGGGGCTAATATTTTTGACCACCCCATTTTTTACTATATTTGATATAAAGCCAGACTAAAAATATATTTTATATTACAAAATGTATCAAAAGCTAGTAAATAGCACTGGTGGATGTTTTGATTATATCAAGTTTCATCAATGTTGCAAACTTTGGGAAGAAGTTTAGGAAAATGTTCCATGATTCCAGGGGGGCTAATAATTTTGGCCTCAACTGTACATGGGAAGTTGGAGAATTAGTGATGAGTCAGTGAGTGAGTCAGTCAGTCAGTGAGGGCTTTGCCTTTTATTAGTATAGATTATTATAGTTTGGTTGGACTAACCTAAATACTAAAGCTTGCAATAATGTCTATTTGTTGGAACATTTTGACTTTTAACTGTATACAAGAAGATTATTGCTGCCTACATATAACTGTCTTTTGTAGGTGTTTCTAATTGATGTTTTGTTTTATCCACAAGAAGTTAACCTTTCACTTAAGAGTTTCTTTCTTGATGAATTTTGGTCTGTGAGTGCAGATTCTCATGTTTCATGTTGTATGCATAGTTTGAGCACTGTGGACTATAGGAAGATGGTAATAATGATGATAACTTTATTTGTATAGCACCTTATCATACATTTACTTGCATCTCGTAATTTCCACAAGTTAATCAAGAAAAATAAAGATATACCACATTCAGTTGAATTTTTATTAATTTGATTATTTCTTATAAATGTAGGTATACTAAACACAAAATCAACCGGAATTAAGGAAAGTTTAACCACTAAAATGCAAAACAAACCTTCACTCCTATCAGAAAAAGGTTTTTTAATTAAAATATTTGTACATTAAAGTTGACAATAGAACAATCAGATTTAATTTATATTTTTAAAAATAAATATATACACTATATATCTACATTTTACATAGGCATATAGACATGGCAACCAATTGAGTAGAAACATTTTGATGTTATTAAAGTTAATGAAAAGACATAAAGGCAAACAAAACAGTCCATTTTTTCTGTTGTTTGAGGTAGTAGAAGGTTTTTTTGTTTTTGTTTTTTTTCCCCTCTTGATTCCTAGATATAAGTTGACCAACTGACATGGAGGACAGGAAAACAAAAAAACTCTTATGATGGGCCATAGGAGAAAAATAAACGTTGGAAGACAGGAGCAAGCAAATCAAATAGTTAGGTCTGATGGTAATCAGTTTCAGCATCAAGTCGGAATGACCTAGGCCAGTTGGTTGCCCACCCTTCACTGGGCACAGTTGATTAAAAAGGCATTTAAGTCCACCACGATGGGAGACAAAAAACATAAAAAGAAAGCAATGGACTAATGCTGGGTACTTGTTAACACTTTAAAGAGCTAAACTTCTAATAATATCACTATATTATGATATACAGTAATTATTGGAAAGCCATATGAAAAAAAAAGTGTTCTTAAGTTTTTTTGTTTTTTTTTAAATGATTTAGCCTGGCATATTTCAAATTGGTAAATTATCCCAAATTCCCTGCCTCACCAGGGGCCTCGTATGTAAACGGTGCATACTGTGGTCGAAATTTAACATCTCTCTATCATAATAAAAAAAAAAAAATACTGGGATAAGATGTAACTTTTTCAGAGAGATACTTTCATGTCCTACGAGACGAGACTTTGTGTCAAGAGATTTAACCACACCCGGGGCTGGAAATAAACGACAAAAGTGTAGATGACAAAGTAGAACATCGTAAAGAATTCAAAAACGTTGGCGCAATACGCATGCAGAGCAGGTTAGATATAATGAAAGTACTAAAATTTGAATGTCTCAAGGAAGTGATAGTAAAGATTGCATTAGTGCAAACAAACAGAAATTATTACTCGGTGAAATGACTGAACAGCAAAAAGAAATCAAATATATTGTTTGGATTTAAACTTTAAGTCGGAGACTTGTAGATCATCCAATTCGTGTTGCCATCAGGGAACAGTAATGTTTCTTCCCAATGAAGAGAAGTATCTGCAAGAATTAAAAGATTTGTTGTTTGGTGAAAGTGAAATCCACATATGCGAGCGCCAGAGATGTGAAGTGGCTGGCGCATTGCGCAGGCCGGGTGGGTTGGCAAGCGAAGCGAGTAGAGGGCCAAACCTTCTCATCTTATTAAAGGAAGAAACATCCTCCAACAGGACAGTTCAGTAATCAGACAGGAGAAAAGCTGTTCATCTTTTAATTACTCCTCAGCAAAATGCCTTGGAGGGAGCATTCTTCAAAAGCAGCCTGTTTCAGCATAGCAGCATGGGCAAAATGGTCAGAGAAACAAAGAATAGAGGTTCGTTTTATAAACTGTTGAATTTACACACAGTGTCAGTCAATGCATACATTTTACTCTGGTTGGTTCATTGGTTTACTCCCAAATGATTTATATAAAATAAAAGTATGTTATATTTTGATTCTTCTTATACCTTTGAGTTGTGCCATCACCCTTGAAATTTCTGTGTATATAACAACTGTCCATTCTCGTTTATAGGGCATCTGCTGATTTCTTAGTCATCCTTCAGTACATTTTGTATATTACATCAACCTTTCTTCTGGTACATTATTTACTTGACCATCTCAGTATTTTTCATAAAGCAATTCTTATATTTTAGTGTACATTGTTTGTTCCTTTGACCTTCAATTGGTTTACTGGTGTGCCTGAACAGGTCTCTGAAATATTAAGCCTTTAAGCTACGCACATTCATTCCAAGAGCTCTTAACGTATTCAATCATTCCATCAAGTGCTCCTGGTAGAACTGTTTGTACTTATACGTACAATTACCTCACTTTAAACTTGCATTACAGTTGTAATATTGCACAACCTGAGCCACTTTATGAACCATTTCACTATCTGCACTATAAGTATATTTATATTGTACTTATGCTTTCATATTGTATATTTTTCATTGTTTATCTTATTATTATTATTATTACTGTTATTATTTATAGGAAAAGAAGTTTATGAAGGATTTGCATATTGAATCTCTTTGTACCAGTAAAGGAATTCAGTTCAGTAGAAGATGTGACGATGACTATCTTCTAAGTCGATTAAGTTTTCCAAGTGCCATCTTCTTAGAGCTCTTAGCATCATTTTTAAGATGAAATGCAGTAAAATATTTAATATTACATTATACAGATACATTTTTAACTTCATTTAAATAATGTATATTAAACATGTGGGCACGGTGGTGCAGCTGTGGCAGTGAGCTAACGCTCTGTTCAGGAATTGTTTCTGCCTCACGCTGTGTGTTTGCTGGAACTGGCGTGATCCTGGATGGATAGATGGATGGAATAATTAAACATGTACTATGAAGACATTTCAGTGTTCCTTAAAAGTTTTGAAGAATCTATGTTCTAAGTTTAGGGATGGCTTTACATTTATTAAAGAATTTATTGTGTGAGGATTGATTACTTAGAGAAATAAAAGGAAGGACAGGAATTGGTGGTTAGTATGTTTGAAAGAGGCAGTACTTCTGTAATAAATTATTTCATTGAGGGTCACGCACCGCACAGTAAGCATCTTGCAAGAGGCAGGAAGAATCTGGATGGGGCGCCAGCACGTCGCTACCACTGCACCACCATGCCCCCATGTTTAATACATGCTTTAATTCCTATTATCATGAAAACATTAAGTATAAATCTTTCAATGGTTCAGAGAGCAGTAATATCATGAATGTAAAGTAGTCTGTGTCCTGTCGGCGTAAGAAGCACATAGTGATTCACAGAGTACATAGGAGAACACATTGAATATTTAACGTGCTACTTTAGTTACAATGGGATTTGAGAAACTAGTAAATGAAACAATTTAAAAATGAAGTTTAAGATGTTCTACATTAATAACAAAATAAACTACGAGATTAAAGTTGACATTTTTTCCCACTTGTGTCCCTTTTTTTCTTTTCTCTGTACCCTAATATGGTTCTGTATGACACTCAGACGGTGGGCTACAACTGTTCTTTTCACGGCAACTTTGATATCTGACCACTTCTTTTTTTTAATTTAGTGCAGTGTGCGACTTTTTGAACATGAACTTTCAAGTTCCTCCGCCACTCTGTGTCACTCCATCAACTTTCTTTTGTTGTTTATACCGCTGCTTAAACCAACAAATAGTATGTTTTTCTTTGCCTCCACTTGGTATTCGCTGAAATTCTTCTGTTTTCCCCATGCTTTTGCCATTGTCTTTTCACACGACACTAAACTTAAGAGTCTATTTATGTAGATTTGCATATTCAAAGAGGCACAATTCTAGGAGGAGGGGGGGTGGGGTGGCAGGAGCATCCACGTGTGTTACATTTCACGCTGACCAGGATTTACTGTATGTGGTGGAAGAACGTGGAAATTGGCATTCACACAGATTTATGCATCTGGATTTTTATGTGCATAGGTACATTTCTGTTTTTGTCCATGCGCCATGTTTTATTGTGAATTCTATGCACGGTGTTATACATGAGGCCCCAGTTCTTTTATGCTTCAATCTAGGAATAACAAGCAAACCGGAATTTGCAGATCTAAGATTGTGATTTGGTGTGTAAGGAAGCAAGCATTCTGAGATGCAGGTAGGGGCAAGATTGCTTAAATCCTTGTATACAAGTAGAAGTATTTTAAAATCAATTCTAAAGGACACTGGCAGCCAATGTAAAGATATTGGGGATAAATGCTCGTTTTTGTATCCTTTTGGTTAAAATTCTTGTTGCTGCATACTGGGCAAGCTTAATTTTGTTTCTAAGATTCAAACTTTGTTTATTGCTGTCAATAACTAAACATTCTCTTTTTCCCTTTTTTAGTTTAAGGAAATTCATATTCATCCATTCTGTTACTAGTAAGAGTTTTGAGTCTTTGGGCCATCAGGCGCAATTAATCAATAGAGCTGTGTGTCATTAGCATAGCTATGGTAATTTACATTTTATTTTGAAATTTTCTGGCCTAAAGGAAGCATTTAGAGTGAAAATAATAATGGTGGGGCGGCACGGTGGCACAGCAGTTTCGCTGCTGCCTCGCAGTTAGGAGAACTGGGTTCGCTTCCTGGGTCCTCCCTGTGTGGAGTTTGCATGTTCTTCCCTTGTCTGCGTGGGTTTCCTCCAGGTGCTCCGGTTTCCTCCCACAGTCCAAAGACATGCAGGTCAGGTGCATTGGCGATCCTAAATTGTCCCTAATGTGTGCCCTGTGGTGGGCTGGCGCCCTGCACGGGGTTTGTTTCCTGCCTTACGCTCTTTGTTGGCTGTGATTGGCACCAGCAAACCCTGTTACCCTGTAGTTAGGATATAGCGGTTTGGATAATGGATGGATGGGTAATAATGGTGCCAAAATTGATCACTGCAGTACACCATATAGAATATCATGTATTTTTGATGTACAATCCCCATAATTGTCAAGGAATTTCTTTCCAGTTATATATGATTTAAACCAGCCTAAAGCAGTACCCGAAAGCCCTACCCACTGGCTAAGCCTGTTTATAAAAATATCATGATCTATAATATGAAATACTGCGCTCAAGTACAGATATTTTATTTGCTTCTCACTAGAACTGTTTCAGTACCTTGATTTGATCTAAAACCTGACTGATGCTTATCAAGAATAAAATTTTTATTCAAATAATCACTTCTGCTTTTTCTAGAATTTTATGAGAAATGGAAAATTGGGGATTGACCTATAATTAATTGTTTAAGGCAGAGCAATCAAGATTATTTTTCTTAAGCAGAGGTTTACTTACATCAGTTTTGAAAGAATCTGGGAAAGAATCTAATGAACAGTTTACTATGTCAAGAATGTTGTTGATAAGTAGCAGAACATTTTTGAAAAAATTTGTAGGAATGGAGTCTAATACACAAGTGGACTGTTTTAATTGAGTAATCATTCTATGAAGTTTGAATAAACTTATTTTAGTGAAGTGATGGCTGAATGCAAACATTTCCAAAACTTTATTATTATTAGTTGATGGTGTGCCAACAAAAGTGTGCAGGAAAAAAACACACAGCATTTGTGTAGCTAATGGGTTGTTCTTTTTATCGTAGGTAGTTATTGTGAGGAAAAGTGCAGGAATTTACTGGATAATTGCAAAAAAGAAAAAATGTTCCTCCTTACATTAAAATGTTATTAGCATTTTTATCCTGTGCCTTTTAATGACATTCGCCTGCTTTTGAAGAGCTTGTGAAAACTTTTACTCTAGCACTAGAGGCATCTAATCAAAATATATCCAGGTTAGCTGCCTCCTTAAACAGTGGATGAGAGCTGTATTTAGACTTGTTGCTAGGCATTGCACATAATTGTGTGCAATAAATTGCACTGTACAGTTACCCATTTATTTTCATGAATTTATGGCTTCTCTTAATTTGTGAATAGTGTGAGTCATGTAAGAAGCAGTGGCCAGAGAGTTCCATAACATGCATTGAGGGGTTACAGATTGCAAGGAAGAATGTGGTGACAAAAAAGAAAAGACTGGAATCCACAGAAATGCTCTGTCAACCTTGAAATGTGTTTGCCAGGTTGTACAAATTTCTGTTCAAAGGTACTGTATACCGGCAGGATATGTGTGACATAAAAAAGCTAATAATACTGGACATTGCCAGAACAATCTAAATCAGTGAGGCCCTGATCAGACATTTGGTATTAAATAAAACGGTAAGCAAGAAACCTTTTTCCATAGGAAAAGAAAATACTGTTCTCCACTGTGGGGCACTGTTTCTCCATAGATTCCCAGCTTGAAACCTCTTCAGTTTCACTTCTTTAAATTGCTAGCAAATTCATATTTTTGTGTTTAATTGCTTTATGGTAACTTTGGCTATAAATGCATAACATAACTATAACTTGTCATACATTTGTGATAATTTAAAGACCTTTTGAAAACAAATGTGTTTCTACTAGGTGCATCTTAATTCTCAAAGTGAAATTAACCAAAGAGGTGTAGTTTGTAGTCATACTACTAGTCGTTCTTCTCTATGTAAGAGCCAACTGCTTTACAGTGTGTTTGCACATTTATAGACACTTTTAAATATGAGTAATGCTGTTAAAAGAAGAGTTTTGCTTCCCAACTAGAGAAGTGTTGATAGAGATGTTAACAATTATTAAACCAAAAATGTTTAAACTGAGTGTTGCTTGATAATACATTGGTTAGTGCTTCTGCCTTATTAATCCAGTATCATTGGCCTAAGTCCTATGTGAAGTTCCTGTCTTTGTAAAGTTTGCACTTTCTTCCCATTCTTGTTGTGTTGTTTTTTCTCTGTCTGGGTACTGTTTTTTTCAACATATTAGGTTAAATAAGGTTGACATAGAGTTAGTAGTTACAGTATGTATGCTCCATCTTTGTGTTTAGTTCTGCCAGCATAAGCTTTGGTGACCCTGAATTGGAATAAGTAGGTTCGACAATGTTAATGTTAAAATTTGATGTTGGACTGCAGGTTGTCAAAATCTTGTATAAAATAGTTTAAATGCATATTGTATGCAAAATATTGATTACACACCTTAGTATTTTGAAGAGACTGAATAGTGCGCAGCACATTATCATCAGTCCACCCTAGCTGTGCAAGCAATGCAGGTCCAGCTAATACAACCAGCTTACTAACACTAATATTAAACTGGAGTAGATAGTAACTGTGATAAATGAAATGACTAGAAAAGACATTTCCACTATTGAACCTTCCCAGTTTTATTTGAGAAATAAAAGTCTTAACAGGTACTCTTCTTCTAAAATTAGTCTTTGCTATGCCCAGGAAGAGGGCTCATCTCCCCAGATATATATTTTCTATGCTAGCTATTAAAATCACTCAGGAAGGATTCATACTGTTTAGAATTCTGTTTGAAGTTGAAATGAAGAGTAAAGCTGAAACATGTAAGCAAAGCTCAGAGCCTGTTTTTCTTATATATACCCATATATGCATATTATTTTCCAACACAAAGCTGTTGCAAGGCATGATTAGAAAAAAAGGAACTGATTCAATCAACAGTAAGTGAGTTTCTGATTGAATGATTTTCAATGTTATTTTAGATACTGTGTTATGCTGTTTATTTTGTGATATAAGCTTCCCTCTTGTCCTCTGAGATTGTGTTCATAGAATGTGTTTTTTCTCATAAAATATCTCATACAAATTAAGGAAATGCTTATGGTTTTGTTTACTGGTCATGTACTTGTTGACAAGTTGACCTGATTATATGGTTTGTTTTGATTGTGTTAATGCTATTGATTGTCTTAATGAGCTAAGTAGTCAAACACGTTTAATGTGTCTTTCATTAGCCAAGTTAAAAAAAGCAGCATTTCACTTCTGCTGAAGGAGAGTAAGTTGTTAGTCATCTAAGGTTTATTATCTGTTCTTTTTTATATTTTTAATTTTTTTTATAAACTTTATTACATTTGTGGCTCTGAATTTATCTACTCGCTAATTGCAGTGCAAGAAAGTGGTGATGTGTTGCACATTGATTGGTGCATGAAAGTAAGAATTTACTCTACACATGTGGCAGTAATGACCCTGTATACTGAAAAATTGTCATAAGGGGCGAAGCATATCACAGCAGAATTATAGATTAATGCAGCAGATTCTGCCTCCTCTTAAAAACCACAGCTTTGATTATGTTATGATAGATTGATAGATAGATACTTTATTAATCCCAAGGGGAAATTCACATAATCCAGCAGCAGTATACTGATACAAAAAAACTATTAAATTAAATAGTAATAAAAATGCATGTAAAAGCAGACAATAACTTTGAGTAACGTTAGCATTTACTCCCCTGGGTGGAATTGAAGAGTTGCATAGTGTGGGGGAGGAACGATCTCCTCAGTCTGTCAGTGGAGTAAGACAGTGACAAAAGTCTGTCACTGAAGCTACTCCTCTGTCTGGAGATGACACTGTTCAGTGGATGCAGTGGATTCTTCATGATTGACAGGAGTCTGCTTAATGCCCGTTGCTCAGCTACAGATGTTAAACTGTCCAACTTTACTCCTACAATAGAGTCTGCCTTCTTAACAAGTTTGTCCAGGCGTGAGGCGTCCTTCATCTTTATGCTGCCTCCCCAGCACACCACCGCATAGAAGAGGGCACTCGCAACAATCATCTGGTAGAACATCTGCAGCATCTTACTGCAGATGTTGAAGGACACCAACCTTCCAAGAAAGTAATTCCATGATATAGCAAAATTCAGTTAACTGGGATTTGTTTTAGGTTGTCGTTTGAGTTATGGAAATATTACAGTACAATACAATACAAATTGTTCCAGATCTGAAAGAGCAAGGTTATCCAACCTTTTTATACTTATGAAATGAGAGTAATAATTAGTAATAATATGATTTTTCTGAGTTGTTTTGGGCTGTTCATATCTATTTTTTTAACTGGTTTGAAAATGTAGTCAGTTAGCTAGAGTATTGTAGAAATTTTACGAATTAATATCCAGAGACTACAAAGCTTCCCTTTGTACTAGTTCTTGGTGATAAATAAACTACATCCTTATTCTGTCCTAAAATAGTATTTGTGATTTCTTTGCTCATTTCCTGAAAGAATCACATTTTGTATTGATAGACAAAATTTATTTTCTTTCACACAAAACTCCAGGAGTCTTTTAAGCACAGTAATGCAGACCATAATTTGTATGCAACTTTAAATATGTATTCAAACCGCCATAGAGATTAATGTAAAAAAAGTCATAAACCATAAATATATGCTTTATAATAATAAATTTTATTTATATAGCACCCTTCCTCAAAGCTCAAAGTGCTTAATAGAAAATCTGAAAGAACGGCAGGGCAATTACAATATTGGGTACAAATAATATCCACATAAAACACTAATTAAAAATAAATACCTGACATGCAAAGCATTGAAATAGAATAAAGTACAAAGAACCAATATTACAAGTAAACCATCAACAAATAATTTCTGATCCAAACACAAATCATCCTGACCAGCTGCACAAAGAGGTTAAACTGATAGAAGGAACCAAATGTCAGGGTACGTTAAGTGCCTTCCTGAACAAACAGGTTTTAAGTTGTTATTTAAAAGAATGAATTGATAAGCTTATCATATCAATTTAGGGTGGTAATTTTAAGTTTGAATGCAGTAGAGCTGAAGGCTCTGTCATTCATAGAGCACAGGTTAGTGTGGGACACAACAAAACTGCTAGAATCTACAGTGGTGTGAAAAACTATTTGCCCCCTTTCTGATTTCTTATTCTTTTGCATGTTTGTCACACAAAATGTTTCTGATCATCAAACACATTTAACCATTAGTCAAATATAACACAAGTAAACACAAAATACAGTTTTTAAATGATGGTTTTTATTATTTAGGGAGAAAAAAAATCCAAACCTACATGGCCCTGTGTGTAAAAGTAATTGCCCCCTTGTTAAAAAATAACCTAACTGTGGTGTATCACACCTGAGTTCAATTTCCGTAGCCACCCCCAGGCCTGATTACTGCCACACCTGTTTCAATCAAGAAATCACTTAAATAGGAGCTGCCTGACACAGAGAAGTAGACCAAAAGCACCTCAAAAGCTAGACATCATGCCAAGATCCAAAGAAATTCAGGAACAAATGAGAACAGAAGTAATTGAGATCTATCAGTCTGGTAAAGGTTATAAAGCCATTTCTAAAGCTTTGGGACTCCAGCGAACCACAGTGAGAGCCATTATCCACAAATGGCAAAAACATGGAACAGTGGTGAACCTTCCTAGGAGTGGCCGGCTGACCAAAATTACCCCAAGAGCGCAGAGACGACTCATCCGAGAGGTCACAAAAGACCCCAGGACAACGTCTAAAGAACTGCAGGCCTCACTTGCCTCAATTAAGGTCAGTGTTCACGACTCCACCATAAGAAAGAGACTGTGCAAAAACGGCCTTCATGGCAGATTTCCAAGACGCAAACCACTGTTAAGCAAAAAGAACATTAAGGCTCGTCTCAATTTTGCTAAGAAACATCTCAATGATTGCCAAGACTTTTGGGAAAATACCTTGTGGACTGATGAGACAAAAGTTGAACTTTTTGGAAGGCAAATGTCCCGTTACATCTGGCGTAAAAGGAACACAGCATTTCAGAAAAAGAACATCATACCAACAGTAAAATATGGTGGTGGTAGTGTGATGGTCTGGGGTTGTTTTGCTGCTTCTGGACCTGGAAGGCTTGCTGTGATAGATGGAACCATGAATTCTACTGTCTACCAAAAAATCCTGAAGGAGAATGTCTGGCCATCTGTTCGTCAACTCAAGCTGAAGTGATCTTGGGTGCTGCAACAGGACAATGACCCAAAACTCACAAGCAAATCCACCTCTGAATGGCTGAAGAAAAACAAAATGAAGACTTTGGAGTGGCCTAGTCAAAGTCCTGACCTGAATCCAATTGAGGTGCTATGGCATGACCTTAAAAAGGCGGTTCATGCTAGAAAACCCTCAAATAAAGCTGAATTACAACAATTCTGCAAAGATGAGTGGGCCAAAATTCCTCCAGAGCGCTGTAAAAGACTCATTGCAAGTTATCGCAAATGCTTGATTGCAGTTATTGCTGCTAAGGGTGGCCCAACCAGTTATTAGGTTCAGGGGGCAGTTACTTTTGCACACAGGGCCATGTAGGTTTGGATTTTTTTTTCTCCCTAAATAATAAAAACCATCATTTAAAAACTGCATTTTGTGTTTCCTTGTGTTATATTTGACTAATGGTAAATGTGTTTGATGATCAGAAACATTCAAAACATGCAAAAGAATAAGAAATCAGGAAGAGGGCAAATAGTTTTTCGCACCACTGTATACACCTTTTTTGGCTTATTAATCCAGTAACTTTTTTTTTCTAAATTTATGAAAGATGTAAATTGCTTTGACATAGATGAAATATGTAGGTGCGGTCACTAATGGCGAGGAACACTATTATAGTTTTAAATATTTGTAATGTACAAACTTTGTAATAAAGGCATTGTTTGCAGTTGGTTAAGCATGGCCTGTTTATCTTGATTCTTTTTCAGTATTTTGTCCCTTATATCTTGCCTATCTTAATTGTCCATGCTTCTTTAACTTTGGCTTTCTTTATGGTTTTTGTTTTCTTACACATTGTGCTTTTTTATGTTTTCTGCCTTGTACTAGTAAATATAGTGGTACTGGTTATATGGTTTTATGAGTAATAGCTGTTTTGATTTCTGATATAGACTTTTTAATTTCACTATTCCAGGTGATGATGAATGAGACAGCCCAGCAGAATATGGAAAATCACCCTGTTATCCGCACACTTTATGACCACGTGGACGAGGTGACCTGCTTAGCTTTCCATCCCACTGAGCAGATTCTGGCATCAGGTTCTCGTGACTACACTCTCAAGCTCTTTGATTACTCCAAACCTTCTGCAAAGAGAGCTTTTAAGTACATACAGGTACAATGCTAGTCTTCTGCTTATACATACTCATAGAATGGACAGAGATTTTTTTAAAAGGATGGTATTAGTTATTAATAGAGGAACAGTTTAGAGCAGTGCTTCCCAAACTCGGTCCTGGGGACCCACCGTGGCTGCAGGTTTTTGTTCCAACCAGCTTCTGTTTTTAATTGGAATCCTAGGCTAATTAAGTGATGTGTTATTTCCCAAGTTTTGTGTTTTGGGAACAATCTAGAAATTAGAAAACTAAGTTTGGTTAAAAAAAAAAAATTAAATGTACCAAGCAGTTATATGTGAATAATGCATTTTTTTTTTCTTTTTAACAATATTGTTTTTATCTTGATTTTCATTTTACTTTCCAGGTGTTCTAATTGATTAATTAATCCATTATTTACTATTTAGTGGGTCTAACACTAAAGTAGTTGTAGCCTTTGACTATTCAGTATTGTTTGCCTGGGTGTCAGCTCTGCTCATTTTTAATTGTCATTAATAAGATACAATGAAGGGGAAAAACTGCACAGAGAAAGGGAAAAATATAATGAAATCAACAAAAGAGAGTTAAGCATTTAAATCTATAGCAAAAGCAGAAATATTTCTGAATGTCTTATACATGTAACAATCATGCTGCTGTGCTTTTGTGAATGTAGAATAAGAGAAAAAAAATACCAGCTAATTAAACGAGATCAATGTTATCAAGTGTTGTCACTGATTATGAATCTGGTTGGAACAAAAACCTGTAGCCACAGTGAGCCCCCAGGACCGTGTTTGGGAAGCACTGGTTTAGAGAGTTTTAAATACAACATAAGTGGATACTTGGCAATGTAAGCTGTTGTCTATGGTACAGTAAGAGTTGCACCCAAGATCAGTAGTTCATTGTATATGAAAACTAGCATGAGAGGTAGGGGTGAGACAACAATTTTTCTTAAATGTAAAGCAATTCTCTTTTCACAGATTCCATGTCAATGGAAAAAATTTAATGATTGAACTTTTATATGGACTCGGACATGAATTGTTAGATGTACACGTTCAAAACATTTCAAATGTAAAAACTATGATGTGAACAAACTATTAATCAGAATGACAGACCACAAAACAACAGACAAAAAAATGAAATGTATCATTTTTGTTTTTATTTTGGGTGAAAAACGGTGAAAATATTAAAAAGAAAACAAAAAGTAGACAAAAATACATAAAAACATTCAAAGTACCTTACAAACTTACAAATGTAGCACATTTCAAGTAATATAGCTTGCATAAGAAAGTCATTCTGAGCAAGCCTAGCACCAAACTCATGCTCAGAACTTCTCTTTCTCTCGTGATCAGATAGCAGTTAATCACATTTTTTTTAAAAAAGATATAACCACATACAGAGATGGTGAGAAACTGATAAATGAGATAAATGAGTTGCATTGCCCTGTTACCAATGATCAAATACACTAATTTTACAGTGCAAGAGCACTATAAAGGCATCCTCTTGATACGATCTTTCTTCGGACACAATGCAGACAATGGAGGTGTGTTTATTGTGTTTATGTATTCCAACTAATCTAATACCCAGATATAATCCCAGGCCAAAGTATCGCTCTCTAATTGTTTGTATTGACCATGTTTCCCAAGTGCTCAAAATCAGTAAAGAAAATGCAGTAAAATGCAAAAATAATTGGGGTGCTTCTGCCTTGCGCCCTGTGTTGGCCTGGGATTGGCTCCAGCACACCCCCGTGACTCTGTAGTTAGGATATAGCGGGTTGGATAATGGATGGATGGATAATTGGGGTGCCTTTTATGTTTCATTAAGTAATGTAGGGTGTGCTGATATTCACATTAAAATGTAAAAATTCAATGCTACAAGTAGTCACACCTTTCTTTGTCTTTTGACTATATTCAATCCTGGAAAATGTGCCTATACTTGGTGCAAAATGCCAGTTAGCACATTCTTTTATTATTGTATTGTATTAATAATAAAAATTAAAACAATCATATTGTTCATGATGAGTAATATTTGTTTTAATAGCAAAAATAGGTTATACAGTAAGAAAAAAAAATCATACATATATTTAAAACAAAAAAAACTGAGATGTCCTAAGAATCACTTTATAATCACATCATGGCTTCCTGAATGTTATTTCATTGAATCATGAGATGTCTAGTGATTCCCAACCCTAATAAGAGGTCATCATGACCAAATATGCATATATAGGTAGTGAATTTTGCATATCTATTTCATCACTACTGCTCCAGGAAGGCCAAGCATCAGCTTGCCAAAATGGATAACTAGACTGGGTTGGAATATGATAACTTCAACAATGGCGGCAACCCCTCCACACATTCCTTAATGACTAATTCTTCACTCGTATGTGCAAGTGAAAAGGAGTTTGTTTGAGCAGTGGTGTTTTGAGGTCAGGTCATTTGTCAAGAGATATTGACACAGATTTAAAAGGTGCTGACAACAGTAATTATGGAAAAAATAGCCAACCCGCGACGTACCATACACCACATAGTCAGGCCGGTTTTTTAATGATTTTTAAGCACAGGGAGAAAATTAACATTTGAAAAATCGGTAATGTAATAAATCAGCAAAAAAAGCAACATTGTAACAATGCGCGGAATGAACCAACACATCGTCCATGACTGAAAACTGGCGAACCGTCCTCGCGCCTTCTCCTGCCAGACGGAGGGATGGGGGTGCATGGCGCGGAGTGTGGAACGGGAGGAGAGAAGGACGTCCATTTAGCTCCGCCTGTCATGCTAGTCTGCTGATTTCTCGTTCAGTATGCACTGCCCGCTCATGTGCCCACCTCCAACTCGTCACTTGAGGAGTCGTCTTTACACAGTCCAGATGTACCTGTGACTGACGTAGACTTTTCATTGCTCTGTGCGGTTTTGGCTGTTTTTCTATATATAATGCACCAAGACACCCGACCACGGTAGTAGCGAGGTGGGAGGGGGGTGTTTACAAAGGGTTGGGACGCAACCAGTGGGAACGTATGAGTTGCACTTAGTGGGAATTCCACAGTTTGCCGCCCGAATGGGGTTCAGCGGCTTACCGACGCCGGGTAGACACACGCTCAATGTCATGCATGATTATTTATTGAATGCTGAACACTTCTGGAAAGACACGGTTGTCTAAAACGGGTTAGTGTGAGAATACAACAGTAAGCGAATGAAAAGATGGAACTCTGGAGAGAGAAAAATACAACGCAATAGTGAACCCGTGGCATAACAAATGCCGCATAATTATTTATTGATTGTTGAACACTTCTGGAAAGACACAGTTGTCTAAAAAGGGAGGGTTTGAGGATACAACAGAAAGTGAATGAAAAGATGGAACTCTAGACTTTTCATTTTGTGCGGTTTTGGCTGCCTTTCTATATATAATCCACCAAGACACCCGACCATGGTAGTAGCAAGGTGGGAGGGGAGTGTGAAATAAGTGTAGGAGCATCTAAGAAGACGAATGTTTGTTGCGGATGCGAATTGCTGTATGTAGCGTGTAAAACAGTTTGCTATGGTGCACACGGTCATGCGTTGTAACTGAAAACTCGGTTTTTAAAGACTGCTTACTTCATTGTGTTTTATCCTCAGTTGTAAAGGAATGTTTTAAGGACCCCATGGGATACCCCTCGGTTTTGGCTGCTTTTCTATATATAATCCACCAAGATACCCGACCACGGTAGGAGGGGGGGTGTGCACAAAGGGTAGGGACATAATAAGTGGGAGCGTATGAGTCACACTTAGTGGGAATTCCATGGCTTGCAGCCCGAATGGGGTTCAACGGCTTACCCACGCCTCTCTGTGCTGGGTAGACAGACGGTCAATCTCATGCATAATTATTTATTGAATGCTAAACACTTCTGGAAAGACACGGATGTCTAAAACGGGTTGGTGTGAGAATACAACAGTAAGTGAATGAAAAGATGGAACTCTGGAGAGAGCAAAATACAACACAATAGTGAACCCGTGGCATAACAAACGCCGCGTGGCTCAGATGTGCATGTGGACTCTTACCACAGACGAAAGTGACTAACTGGGTGGTCGGTCAGTTTTTGCGTCAGGGCAAATGGGCAGGCAGTGTGAATGCCTAGAGAGCGAGGGTAGACGCCGGTCGGTGAAAGAGGACTGTTGGTGGGCAGGGAAACGTCTTCCGTGTTCCTGCAGGAGCATCTAAGATGACGCATGTTTGTCGCGGATGCGAATTGCTGTATGTAGCATGTAAAACAGTTTGCTATGGTGCAAGCGGTCGTGCGTCCTAACCAAAAACTCGGTTTTTAAAGACTGCTTACTTCATTGTGCTTTAACCTCAGTTGTAAAGGATTGTTTTAAGGATCCCATGGGATACCCCTCACAAGCCGTTTCACACGCTGCATATGGCGATTCACCTCCGTGAGAAACATGCCTCTATGAACAGTCAACGTAGCTCGGAGGTGCATGACATGCACATGACATTAACCTGACCTGCACTGCATGTGGCCTTTACGACAGACGAATATAAATGACGCCATTTTTTCTGTGTCCTCGCATCCGAGTTGGTGGGGGAGGCCCTGTGAGTTGTCATATCCAATGGTCTTGGAGTTGATGGGAGTGGCTCCTTCCTGTGTGCGCCATAGGTGTCTCACTTGTCGGCGGCTTACTGAATCCACGCCCCTTCCGGCGTGCTTTTCATGGTTGTCTTGCCTTTCCATGGGTGTCTTGCCTTAGTGAATTATATATATATAGATGCTTTTGGGCCATCAGGTAAGTTTGTGAAGGCTAGTATGTCAAATGACAGAACATGACAACCGCCTGAGTCATCCTGTTCTATCATCTGCTGAAATGTTGTGCTTTCCATTCATCATAAGGCAATGCCTGAAACTTTGTGCCAACAAGTCACATGGGCAGGACATCATTCTAAATATTTTAAATGATCTCTTTCATTGACCATTTCCATCTCTGAATGCTTCTGAACGGAAGCCTAGCTCAAGCAGCCTAGACTTTGCTTTCAGTTGATCATTTCATGGATTTAAGTATAGCGGTAATGTGATCTACAGAGTGATTCAGACTGTATTCTCAAATCACATAACATAAGAACTTCAATAGACAGGGTAATTATGTGGTCAGTATCATTTATGATTGCTGGTTGACCCTTCTGTTTGTGTAACAATGCCTGACATGCCTGGTTGCTTGTTTTACAGGAAATACCCATGTGAGTTCCAACTGTGTTCATGGACAGGTATCCACCAGTGTGGGTTCATTCAGTTCATTTTATTTATATGTAGCACCTTTCATTGAATAAAGATTGCACAAGAATCTAGCTTTAATGCAATGACCAAAAATATTAAACCATATATCATTTACATACATAGACACACAAATTCAAGGATGACAGACTTGAGTAATGAACGTGAGTGAGTTTTCAGCCTCAATTTAATTGCTGAGACAAATATGGCATCTGTTACAGAAACAGGCAAACCATTCCACAGTGTTATTTTATTAATAATGAAATCTTTATTAGACAGGAATTTTGAGATTATAACGTGCTGTAGAATGTGTGTATTGATAAGATCAGATAAGTAAGTAGAGCTTAAGCCTGCATAGGAAGTAAGACTGGTACTAGACAAGGATTACCCCTGTCACCACTACTTTTTGCATTTGCCATTGAACCACTGGTAGTTCACTGTCGAAATGCTTATCAGATAAATTGGATTATCAGAGAAGGATTTGAACAGAAAATTTCTCTATATGCAGGTGATATGGTACTGTATATATCAGACCCACAAAATACTGTGCCTTCAGTCTTAACAGCACTTACAGAATTTCAAAAGATTTCTGGTCTCAGAATTAATTTGAATAAAAGTGTGCTCTTTCCAGTGAATTTTAAAGCATTCAGTATTAGATGGGGCACCTTCCCTTTTATCATTGCAGATCAGTTTAAATACCTAGGAGTAAATATCACAAGTAAACATAAAGCTCTTTATCAACAAAATTTCACCATCTGTATGGAAAAAATTAAGCAAGACTTGCATAGATGGTCAACCCTTCATCTCACTCAAGCTGGAAGAATTAACGTTGTTAAGATGAATATCCTTCCTAAGCTTCTCTGTTTATTTCAAAACATTCCAATATACATCAATAAATCATTTTTTAAGCAATTAGATTCAGCCATAGCCTCATTTATTTGGAACTTAAAACATCCACGTATGCAAAGAGCGACCCTACAAAGACCTAAGGCAGAAGGTGGTATGGATCTACCTAAGTTTCAGTTTTATTAGTGGGCAACGAACATACAAGCTATAAAAACCTGGACACAAATAGATGAACATACACAGGCTTGGAGCACAATAGAAATAAAATCCGGCAGTACTATTTTATAGTCCCTGCTTTGTGCCCCTATAAATGCAAGTTATTGCCAATATACTAACAACCCAATTGTGCTTCACTCACTCAGAATATGGAACCAATGTAGGAAGCTTTTTAAGATGGAGAATCTTTTATCTGTGGCACCTCTGCATGAGAACCACCTTTTTGAACCCTCGCAAACATATGCAGTTTTTAATATCTGGAAAACATTTGGGATTAAATTGCTTGGAGATCTTTATATAGACAACATCTTTGCATCCTATGAACAATTACATTCCAAATTTAATTTTCCAACAACACATTTCTTTCACTATCTTCAAATCAGAAATTTTGTTAAACAGAACCTGCCTGATTTCCCTCATCTCCCACCTTCCTCTATGCCGAAAAAAATATTGCTCAGACTCAGACAGCATTTCTACAATATATAAAAATATTTTACAGTACCTCCCTTTCAAAGATCAAAGAGGACAATGGGAAAAGGATCTCTCACTCAACATATCAGAAAAGGAGTGGAAGGTAGCAATGCAGAGAATTCACTCGAGCTCCATATGCACAAAGCATATAATTATTCAACTCAAAATTATATATCAAGCACATCTGTCTCGCTTAAAACTGTCCAAAATGTTTCCAGGGCAAGATCCAACCTGTGCATGCTGCAATCAAGTACCAGCCTCACTGGGTCACATGTTTTGGGCCTGCACCAAATTAACATCATTCTGGACCAAAATTTTTAAGTGCCTTTCAGCCAGCCTTGGTGTCACAATCCCTCCTAACCCATTAACAGCTGTGTTTGGTGTTCTTCCAGATGTGCTTAAAGTGGAGAAGGACAAACAAACTGTGATTGCCTTTAATACACTATTGGCATGCAGACTTATTTTGCTAAACTGGATGAATCCTAACTCGCTTCTTTTAAGTCAGTGTTTAACTGATGTTTTATATTATTTGAAATTGGAAAAAATAAAATTCTCACTTAGACAATCTGTACAGAACTTTTTCAAAACCTGGCAGGATCTAATCAATAATATTTTAGAATAAGCTCTTAAAGCACTGAGGAAATAGATTCTCTTCCCATTTCTTTTTCTTCTCCATTTATTTTTATTCACCTATTAAACTCATCAATTTATGTATTTTTACAAGCTTTAGGTTTTACTTCGTTGGTCATGCTCTCTCTCTCAGGGGTGGGGTTGATTTGTTTTCAATCCTATTTTTTGTAAAAATGTATCTATTTCTATGGAATGATTACAATAAAAAATAAATAAATAAATAAGTAAAATCACCCCTAAATTTAACTAGAAGCCATTTCCTAGGGGCAGGTTGCAGAGTCAAAACAGTAACTGTCCCAATAGCCAGTGTTGTTATAGCTCCATTTTGTTTTGTTATTTCTGTTCTGTTTTTGTTTTCCAGTTCATTTTCAGTTTAGTTTCATGAAATTGTGACTATTTGTATTTATTTCCTACTATCAGTGACTTACCTCAGTTTTTAGTTTATGTGACTCATTTAAGTTTAGCTTTTGTTTTTCGATTAGATTAAATGGCAATTCTGTGAAAAATAAAGTGCTTGCTCTGCCTCCATAGGATAAGGATTGTGAAACACAATGCAGATATGCCCATAAGTGACACACAGTCAATTTTTATAGTAATTTATAGTGCTATCTTCTAAACGTTTTGTACAATGTTATATGACTCATTTTGTAGCAGTGTTCATCTATTTAAGGTGTTGACTGTTTGTTTAAAAGAAAAACTTTAGTTCTAGTACTTGATAGACATTTTATTTCTATTTGCCTAACAATATGTATTTGGATTCCAACAGATTATGCACTGCACATTTTAGCATTGCCTCATATTTAAATACCTAACACTGTGTTGTTTAAGATAGTAACTGTAAAATGTGTGTTAAAATATTATAACTAGAAAACTGGTAATTCTTAGGTTGTTTATTGCTTTTGTCTCTACCTTTCCAACTAGGAAGCTGAAATGCTGCGATCAATCTCCTTCCATCCTTCAGGTGACTTTTTACTAGTGGGCACTCAGCACCCAACACTACGGTTATATGATGTGAATACTTTCCAGTGCTATGTTTCCTCAAATCCCCGTGATCAGCACACAGACACAATCAGTGGCGTCAGTTACAACCCCACTGCCAACAGTTATGTTACATGTAGCAAAGATGGCAGCATCAAGCTCTGGGATGGAGTCTCCAATCGATGTGTTGCCACATTTGAGAAGGCACATGATGGAGCAGAGGTCTGCTCTGCAATTTTTTCCAAGAACTCCAAATACATTTTGTCTAGTGGTAAGGATTCAGTGGCCAAACTTTGGGAGATATCCACCGGGCGCACTCTAGTGAAATACACAGGTAAGGAATGTTATTTTTCTCTGTGTTTTTCAAGGGCTGAAAATAGGAAAATAATGAGAAGTACATCACTTGTTGCTTTACTTTTCTCTTTCTAATAAAATAGTTTAATGAGAGTGTACAGTGTTGCTTGAAGTATTATGGTACTTTAAATATTTTTTTCTGTAAAATTTGTTTAATGAAACTCAATTGTTTTTTTTCTAAAATATGTTTTTTAACATAACATTACACCACTGATATTGATGCATGTAGCAAAACACTAAATAGGTACATACTAGTGATACTCCAATTGATTGGCTGACAATCTAAAACAGTTGATTTTTCACTACAAAAGACTTGATCAGTGATAAGTAAATTTTTTTCAGTATCTTTTTTTCTGAGCTTTATGGCATGTTAGCTGCAGTGCTCCTGTATGCAAGGCAGTTAAGTGAGTACATAACTTTTGCAAGGGCAGTAAAGCAGTCTTTACCAAAGAGAGAGGAGATAGGAGTACAAGTCTTTATATTAAAGAAAATTGAATAATAAACTGAGAAAAAGAAATCAGAGGAGTTGTCCTGTGCAGTTAGATGAACAGCAAGAAAAGCTATTTTAATGAATTTAGACCTATTTATTTTGTCCTGTAATTAAAACAGACACTGCTTGTCTCAGTTTGTTTGGTCAGCAAGCCTGTGTCGTGTAAAGCAGCTTACATTTTCAATTAGAAAAAGAAGAGATTAAGAAGAATTTGAAATTGCTGCATAGTGAACAGGCATATGAGCTTAACAGCAAAATTTGGTTAATTTCTAAACTTAATAAGCTTGTTAGCCTTTTCTCTTCTTGATAAACGTCTTATGAACATTTGATAGATGTGTTGCTTTTTTAAAGTTTTCTATTGTGTTTATTATTGTTTTGAGGTGTCATACAGTATACAGAAACAAGTACTGTATTATTAAAATGTTATTCCACATTAAAAATTAGGAATGTCTAGCTGGTACACTGGGAAAAATTGTGTATAAGTATAGTGAATATATATTTTAACATCAGAAAAGCTCTAGTGTAATTAAGGATTAAAAATGATTATAATCCATAAGTGCATATATATTTACATTTAAGCAGTGTTTAACTGAAAATATCAATTCAATCAATGTGTGAGAATAAATATTATTTTTTGGTTAGGCTAATTGTGAAAAATAATTTTTTAATTTAGCTTTGTTTCACATATGTATATTACAGAAGAAATTAAATATAATGACAGCTAGTAATTATGAGGAGCATTTATTTGTTTAATACAATAACTATGGTTCAATATTCACATATTTTATTAGTTAAAAATATGTTTTAAGGGAATTTTATTTATTTTAGTATTGTTATGATCTCTAAACAATTTTCCTGCAGAATTTAATTGTGTTAATAAAAATGGAAAGGTAACATTTGTGATCTATAGTTTAATAATAAAATACCAAAGTTATCACGTTAATGTGAACATGCCGGGTTATGCAGGAGCTTAGTGTAAAAGGTTTTTAAAGAGGTAAAGGGAAATAAAATCGGAATCTGCCAATCCAGTAACATGATATCGGTGATCTATATTGGCTCTTAAGAAACCTGATCGGTGCATCTGTAGAAAATCCAAATTAGTTTATGGAATAATGGGCCAGCTCTTTTGAACTTGAAAAGATACTTGATTGATCATGAGTGTTCAGTTCTCCTTATCTTGTGTGTGCTTTGTTGATTTGGAACAAGTTTATGGTCTTTTACACTGTGATAGTTTGCGTGTGTGTGTGTGTATATATATATATATATACTAGCAGAATATATATAGCTAGCAGAATACAGCGGAGAAGTAGTGTGTTGAAGTTATGAAAAGAAAAGGGAACATTTTAAAAATAGCGTAAGATGATTGTTAATTTAATTGTTTTGTCATTGATATGAGTGTTGTTGTCATATCTATCTATATATATATATATATATATATATATATAAATAAAACTTTATATAAATAAAAATCAGTCTCATTACTTTTCTGCCACACCGTGTGTGTGTATATGTATATATATATATATATATATATATATATATATATATATATATATATATATATATATATATATATATATACTACTCAAAAAATTAAAGGAACACTTTTTAATCAGAGTATAGCATCAAGTCAATGAAACTTCTGGGATATTGATTTGGTCAGTTAAGTAGCACAGGGGGTTGTTAATCAGTTTCAGCTGCTTTGCTGTTAATGAAATTAACAACAGGTGCACTAGAGGGGCAACAATGAGATGACCCCCAAAACAGGAATGGCTTAACAGGTGGAAGCCACTGACATTTTCCCTCCTCATCTTTTCTGACTGTTTTTCACTAGTTTTGCATTTAGCTATGGTCAGTGTAACTACTGGTAGCATGAGGCGGAACCTGGACCCTACAGAGGTTGCACAGAAAATCAAACTTCTCCAGGATGGCACATCAATGTGTGTCATTGCCAGAAGGTTTGCAGTGTCTCCCAGCACTGTCTCAAGGGCATGGAGGAGATTCCAGGAGACAGGCAGTTAGTCTAGGAGAGCTGGACAGGACCATAGAAGGTCCTTAACCCATCAGCAGGACTGGTATCTGCTCCTTTGGACAAGGACAAACAGTATGAGCATTTCCAGAGCTCTACAAAATGACCTCCAGCAGGCCACTGGTGTGAATGTCTCTGACCAAACAATCAGAAACAGACTTCTTGATGGTGGTCTGAGGGCCCAACGTCCTCTAGTTGGCCCTGTGCTCACAACCCAGCGCAGTGGAGCTCGATCGGCATTTACCATAGAATACCAGAATTGTCAGGTCCACCAATGGCACCCTGTGTTTTCACAGATGAGAGCAGGTTCACCCTGAGCACATGTGACAGACGTTGAAGGGTCTGCAGAAGCCATGGAGAATGTTATGCTGTCTGTAACATCATTCGGCATGACCAGTTTGGTGGTGGGTCAGTGATGGTCTGGGGAGGCATATCCATGGAGGGACGCACAGACTTCTACAAGCTAGAGAAAGACACCTTGACTGCCATTAGGTATCAGGATGAAATCCTTGGACCCATTGTCAGATCCTACGCTGGTGCAGTAGGTCCTGGTTTCCTCCTAATGCACGACAATGCCCGGCCTCATGTGGCAAGAGTATGCAGGCAGTACCTGGAGGATGAAGGAATTGAAACAATTGAATGGCCTTCACGATCCCCTGACTTAAACCCAATAGAACATCTGTGGGACATTATGTTTGGTCCATTAGCGCGCCAGGTTGCTCCTCAGACTGTACAACAGCTCAGGGATGCCCTCATACAGATCTGGGAGGAAATGCCACAAGACACCATCCGTCGTCTCATTAGGAGCATGCCCGGCGTTGTCAAGCATGCATACAAGCTCGTGGGGGCCACACAAGATACTGAAAAGCATTTTGAGTAGCAGAAATTAAGTTTTTGAAAAAATGGACTAGCCTGCCACATCTTCATTTCACTCTGATTTTAGGGTGTCTACACAATTGAGCCCTCTGTAGGCAGAAAACTGTTATTTCCATTAAAAGACTTGGCATCCTTTTGTTCCTAAGACATTGCCCTGTCGTTATTTGTATAGATATCCAACTTCATATTGAGATCTGATGTATTTCTTTAAAGTGTTCCTTTAATTTTTGTAAGCAGTGTATATATATATATATATATATATCAAAATACCGGCACAAAGGAAACATTTTAATAATAACGTAACATGATTGACAATTTAATTGTTTTGTCATTGTAATGAGTGTTGCTGGCATATATACATATATACATATATATATGTATATATATATATACACACACACACACACACACATATATAAACATATATATATATATATATACACATACACATATATATATATATATATATACACACACACACATATATACATATATACTGTATATACACATATATGTACAAATCTACACATATATATTAGGGGTGGGACTCCATTAATAAAATTAATCCAATTAATTAGAGGCTGTGTGTGTGTGTTTTTTTTAATTTAAAAGGTTTTTAGTGGGCAACAGAATCAAATAATAGATATATATATATATATATATATATATATATATATATATATATATATACACACACACATATATATACATATATACATATACATATATATATATATATATATATATATATATATATATATATATATACACACACACACACACACACACACATATATATATATATACAGTCCCTGACAAAAGTCTTGTCGCTTCTCTATTTTGTAGAAACTCCTGCTATTAACCTGACTTTTAATTAATCAACTGGTGTTAGAAATCGCTCATATGAAAAGCTAAAGCCCTCCCAAATGATGTTTAATGCATTGAAATAAATGAGTTTCACTGAAAAAAGATTTATCATATAATCAAGACAGAAAGGTCAAATTTGGGCGAGACAAAAGTTTTGTCGCCTATACAGAAAATGAACAACTTTACTGCAAATCCAAAAATATGTCAGCAAATTAAGTAGTGGTGCTGTGAGATCCAAATTTAATATCTTGTATGACTTCCATTAGCTTGAAGGACAGCATCCATGCGGTTTGGCAAGGATTCATACAATTTATTGATGAAGTCATCAGGAATAGCAAAGAAAACAGTCTTGCATGCCTCCCAGAGTTCATCAATATTCTTTGGTTTCGTCTTCCATGCTTCCTCTTTCATCCTACCCCACATATGCTCAATGATGATCACGTCTGGTGACTGGGCTGGCCAATCCTGGAGCATCTTGATCTTCTTCGCTTTAAGGAACTTTGATGTGGAGATGGAAGTATGCGATGGAGCACCATCCTGCTGCAGAATTTGGCCTTTTTTATGGTTGGGAATATAAGAGGTAGCTAAGATTTCTTGGTATTTTAGACGATTGATGTTGCCTTCCACCCTGCAGATCCCTCGCATACCCCGATACTGGATGTAACCCCAGACCATGATTTTGCCTCCACCAAACTTCACGGTTTTCTGAGTAAATCTTGGCTCCATGCGGGTTCCAGTAGGTGTCCTGCAATATTTGTGGTGACTGTGGTGTAATTCAAC
The DNA here is from genome assembly GCF_016835505.1 of Polypterus senegalus. Taxonomy (NCBI): domain Eukaryota; kingdom Metazoa; phylum Chordata; class Cladistia; order Polypteriformes; family Polypteridae; genus Polypterus; species Polypterus senegalus. The sequence continues at coordinate 29,133,835 of NC_053167.1, forward strand.
AGAAGATTCATCTGAAAAATCCACCTTCTGCCACTTTTCCAGTGTCCATCGTTTTAGCAGGCTGTGGGCCTTGGCAAATGCCACACGGTTTTTCAATTGTCTTTTGTTTAGTGCTGGCGTATGGGCACTGATTCGACCATGGAGGCCATTTCGAGACAGAATCCGACAAACTGTTCTGGTTGACACAGGGACTTCAGTTGACCAGGTCTCGTGGAGCACTGCTGCAGTGGAAAATGGGCTGGCCTTGGATTTTCGAGCCAACAAACGGTCCTTTCGAGCAGTTGTCTTGCGGGGTCTTCCTGACCTGGGCTTGTCAAAAACGTCTCCAGTCTCTTCAAATCTTTATTTTTTATCCTCTAAACTTGACGCTGAGACGCATTGAAGGTGTTTGCCACATCAGCAGTGGATTTGGTCTTTAGCCTCTTGATGATCAACACTTTAGTCTCAGGGTGAATCTTAGGTATGTTTGCAGAGGTCTAGTTGCAGTTGATGTGAAGGTCTAGTGTACTGGGGTTCTTTTTATACACACCTGAGACCTAATTGATCCATTATTAGTCACAGGTGAAGCTCATATGACAAGGCAACAACACTTATGTCTTGCCAAAAATTTACTCAATGGGCTTTACCAAACTGTGAATATTAGAATACTTTTTGTCAGTTTCGTTTTGCACTGAAACATTATTACAAAAGCTAATGGGATTAAAATGACCCATTGCTTGTAATAAAATCTTGATTAGAAATATATTTTAGCGGCACTTCAGGTCAATTTGTACACAAGCGACAAGACTTTTGCCAGGGACTGTACACACACATATATACACATATACATATATACTGTATATACACATACTGTATATATATACAAATCTACATATATATATATCTACATATATATTAGGGGTGGGACTTGATTAAAAAAATTAATCCAATTAATTAGAGGCTGTGTAATAATTAATCTTGGTTAATCATATGTAATCGCACACGTAAATTTGCCCCAAATCGCAAATGTTTTTTTTTAATTTAAAAGGGTTTTAGTGGGCGACAGAATCAAATAATAGACATGGACATAAATATTGTAAAGCATAAGCTCTTTTAATTTCTGAAAAAAAAATGCTTTTAAACTGCATTTGATTTCAAAACAGAAACAAAAATATCATCCCTGGTTAAAATTGGGCAGACTTAAAAAATAAAGTGGTATTTTAATTACTTTAAGTACATTTTCAGAATGGTATTGTCTTTAAATAATAATAACCAAAATTTCAACATAAAGTGCAGTTTTTCTTCTTAAAAAAATAAGTCAGAAACATAAAAGGTAATTTGACTAACTTAATCTTTAAACTCTGAGTAACCTTAGCCAAAACTATTTTGTACATTAGGCTAAAACTGTGTGATCATTCAACATTTTGTAATTAGATGTAATTAGAATTACTAACGGTCACGGAAGTCCAATGATCCCCAGTAAGAGACACAAAGTCCGCTTTCTGTAATGCATCTAATTTTGCTTGCTTTTCAGTGTGCACAAAACCATGCTTTTATCAAGGCTTCGCTCAGGTAGTCTTTTGAAATGAAATTTTCCTCCGATCAGTCGTAGAACCACGCTTTATTCCGACTCTTAACATTTTTGTAGCTGTGATTTGTGCATCAGTGTAATCGATGTACCAGGAAATCATGCATTGACAAAAGTTCCCCTTTGCTTGGAATTAAAAGTGTGATTAAATGCGTTATTTTTTGTTATGGAGTACATGCATCGAAGCTTCTCAGCTGTGCTTGTGCTAAGAAAAGGAAACTTTTAAAATAGCGTAACATGATTCTCGTTAACCGCATATTTTTCATCGTCCCAAACCAAGGAGATGCGAGGGTAAAATGAATCGGGAAGCGCGCGTACATACTCAGTGCATCCCCTCTCAGGAATCGAACCTCGGATGTTGGCGCTAGAGGCAAAGCCTCTACAATTGCGCCACGGCGTGTGGCTTGTCTATTTGAGAGTATGTAGATCGGCTTATATATATATATATATATATATATATATATATATATATATATATACACTAATAAAAGGCAAAGCCCTCACTCACTCACTGACTCATCACTAATTCTCCAACCTCCCGTGTGGGTGGAAGGCTGAAATTTGGCAGGTTCATTCCTTACAGCTTCCTTACAAAAGTTGGGCAGGTTTTATATCGAAATTTTACGCGTAATGGTCATAACTGGAAACAGTTTTCTCCATTTACTGTAATGGAGATGAGCTTCAACGCCGTGGGGAGTTTAGTGTGACATCATCACGCCTCCACGTAATCACGCAGTACATAGAAAATCAGGAAGACCTCAAAAAGCGCTGAAGAAAACATGCATTATATAATTGAGAAGGCAGCGAAACAATAAGAAGCGGCGAGTGACATATACAACCATATTCATGAGTTCTGCTACTTCGGAAACAAAGCACGATGTAAACCTACACTTTAAATTAAGTTCATAGACAGGCTGCCGCTGGCGTTTGTAATTTAGTGCCTGCCCATATAAGGCCGTCCGTCAGCCGCAATCCAATAGCAAACTGCCACGGGTAAATATTCACGGGTGAAGGACTGTGCTTATGGAGAGGAAGATGAGATGGTCAGGGTGGTGTTTGACACAAACTCAGCGAAACTGCGAGAGAAAGTTTTAAGTGCCAGGACTAAGGTAACATTCAATAAAGCTATGGACATAGCGAGATGGCACCAGCACAGCTGGGAACCTTCGATGCAAGTACACCGAGTGGCTCACGTGAACTGACGCAGTGCACAGATAAAAAGCCACGGTTCCAAAAGCTGAACAAAACCGAATTACACAATTGAAAAGGCAGCAAAAATATGAAGCGTCTGATAAGCATATTCATAAATGCAGCTACTGTGGAAACAAAGCACACAGTGGAAAAAGTCAATGTCCCGCTAAAGGATGACAGTGTAAAAAACCCGTGCATGCAGTGTGTCAGGTCTCAGATAAAGAAGAAGACGAGCTGTTTATTGATGCAGTAAGAAACGAATCGATGAATGAAACCTGTTATCTTTACAGCGATTGACAAACACGGAATGTAACTTGAACACAACACATCCTACAAATACGAACCTGATTGAAAGAAATAATGATAATCAAATCCTTGATGACAGCAACACTCAGTAACACTCACAAAACAAATACTGTATATTGACAGTCATGTTACGTTATTTTAAAATGTTCCCTTTTCTTTTCTACCTTTTTAACACACTACTTCTCGCTGCGATACGGGTATATATATATGTATATATATATATCGCTCTACATACTCGAATAATGGATACTTTATTAGCCATCAATGATTGTTTTGGTAAAGCCATACTCAGTGTATTCATTAGATGAACGGTAAAAAAGTAAGAGCGAGGGGAGGATGACTCATTGAGGCATGCAAGCAAAACCACAATAGCACGCGGGCTCGATGTACGAAAAAATACATCTTTTCAAGTTCTATTTACTCCATATGTGTCAAACTGAAGGCCCGCAGGCAACATCTGGCCCAGCGTGTAATTATATCTGGCCCGCGAGATCATTTTATATACTGTATTGTTGTTATTAATGGCCCGGGGATATGAAGCACTGGTAACACAATAAACTACAGATCCCATAATGCAGGGCTTCAGCTGCCTTGCGAACACTTACAGCGTCACCGCGTCTCTTCAGTCGTTTCCTTACTTTGCGAAGGAAGCAGCTTTTTCAGAGCTTCTGCACTGTTTTATAAACGAACGATATATAAGAAAGTCCTTTTTCCTTGCTTCGCCAATAAGGCAGCCTTTTTATTTAATCCACGGGTTCTCCGCTGTTTCATTGTTCATTTATTACGATTTTTATAGTTATTGTGTAGGTTTTATTTAATCCATGGGTTCTCTTCTGTGTTCACTCGTGTCTTCTTTCGTTCTGAGCTTGCCAAGGAAGCAGCTTCTCACAGCTTCTGCACTGTTTTAAAGCGAGCGACATATAAGAAAGTGCTTTTCCTTGCTTCACCAACGAAGCAACCTTTTTATTTAATTCACGGGTTCTCTTCTATTTTATTGTTCATTTGTTACGATTGTTACAGTTATTGTTTAGGTTTTATTTAATCCACGGGTTCTCTTCTGTGTGTCACTGCGGTGTCTTCTTTCGTTTACGACCTTCGCCAAGGAAGCAGCTTCTCACAGCTTCTGCACTGTTTTAAAAACGAACGACATATAAGAAAGTGCTTTTTCCTTGCTTCACCAACGAAGCAACCTTTTTATTTAATTCACGGGTTCTCTTCTATTTTATTGTTCATTTGTTACGATTGTTACAGTTATTGTGTAGGTTTTATTTAATCCACGGGTTCTCTTCTGTGTGTCACTGCGGTGTCTTCTTTCGTTCGACCTTCGCCAAGGAAGCAGAAACTTACAACCACCGAAACTTTGTAACGGCACAAGACTTCAGGTCACATCTCTATAAAACAACCTAATTGAAGCAACTATATTTACTGGCAGTGCCTCAGTGACAGTTTTTATTTCTCGCATCCCCGTTATACCATCTAATCTCCCATTTTAATTCAAACGCGTTCAATTTCCAGTAAGGCTCTGCTTCGCAATGACAATTAATAAGTCTCAGGGACAAACACTATAAAATGTTGGCATTTATTTGAGGCGGGATTGCTTTTCACATGGCCAACTGTATGTTGCATGCTCAAGAGTGAGCTCAGCACACAGCTTAGTCATATTACAACCAGAGGGCCGAACTGACAACGTGGTATACAGAGAGATCCTTAACAATTAATTTTGACATATTTTCGTTCAGTCTAAAATGTTTACTTTTTTATTAATAAAAATATTCAGACAGTATTTCACCGCTGCGAAGCGCGGGTATTTTGCTAGTGTAAAATATAAAGTAAAAATACATTAACAAATTAACCTACACTTTACCTTTGAAATGAATCATTGCTGGTATGAATGAGTTTCGAAACTCTTTTGGGATTCCACCCAACGGGACAACTAGCAGAAGAGTGTCCCGAAGCAACCGCAGGCTCCAATCGCTGTAGCAGTTCGCCATAAAAGCGAATCTGAAAAGATCGCGGACATGCTTTAAGCGCCTGCCATTGACGGGTAATACAGGAACATTATAAATGTGCAGGGTACAGTTAACAGGGTTCCCACGCGTCCTGGAAAACCTGAAAATTTTGAGGGTTATTTTCCAGTCATTGAAATGACCTGGACTCTGATCGAAATGGTCAAATGTCCTGGAAATAATCTTTCTTGTCCTGGAATTTTATTTCTGTTTTCGCTTTTTAATTTTTCTGTTTGAAACAGCTTGCTGTTCGTAAGTCTAGATAGATGACAGCTGAGCTAGGTCGTGGCCTCTGCTGCGCAATGTCTCCACCTACTGAGACATGTATAGGCAATTATATTTGAGTTTTGACCCTCGTTACTCTAGCTTGTCAGTAGCTGACAGGAGAACAACAGAACATCAGTTCATCACTTGAAATTTCTGCTGAGTGCATGACTGTAAGTATGACCACAGTGCATATGGTGCAACTGACAGTTTTGTTACTTCATACCGTCTGATGTGGACCCAGGTCGCATATTAAACATGTCAAGTAAATTGGCGATGCTAATTTCTGTTAGCCTGTTAATGGCAATTCCCACTAGGTGTTAGCATAGTGCTAATTGTCTAATGACGGTAATCAGAATCAAAATACTTTATTGATCCCGGAGGAAATTGCTTAATCAATCTAAAATCATTTTGTAGGCCTACATGGTCCCACTGTTAAACAAATAAATTCAGTGAACCAAACCTAAAACGGCACGAACACAATAACAGTCTTAAAAAGAATTAGACTAAGAGCTACTGCTTTTATTTAAAACAAATAGGGCTTAGGCTACTTGAAGCCTACATCTAAATGCCTGTTTTTGTGTGTTTGTGTAGGTTCGTGTGATATCCTTGCAGCCAAGCAATCGCAACACAATAAATATTACTTGGCTTGTGCCGTTTAGTTGGACAACTGAACACAATTAACAGCTCCTGGCTCAACTTCTTATTCTAGCTTGCTTCCATTATTCCACAGAACATTAGCTCCCTCTAGAGGAATTATATGGGTATGCTTTCACATTAAGTTTACCACAGTTAGCCTACAGAAAATCTGTACTGGATCAGTATTTCTATTTAGCCTACATTTTTGTACATTACTGTATTTAATGTTTTTGACACTAATAGGCAATGTTGCAGGAAAAATAGTAGCCTATAATGGTTAATTTAGAGAATGTATTTCTAATTACAGAAGTGAGGGGAAGCAGAATCATGTCAAGGAGGTGTACATTTAAGGAGGAATGGAAAATAAATCCTGAGTTTAGGGACTGGATAGGACATGTGACAGATAATGTACATCGGGCATACTGCAAGATATGCAAGAAAGCTTTTGATGTAGGCAACATGGGCATTTCTGCTGTTAAAAGCCATGCCAAAGGACAGGGACACAAGAGGGTCATGTCAACTCAAGGCACAGGACCACGCATGACTGATTTCATCAATCAATCACCCTCCCCCCAAAATTCTGAAGCTAGCAGACAGGCAGCAGAATCAGAGAGTCAAGGAAGCAGCGAGGTCCAGCCATCAACTTCTGTAACTCCACCTTAAGCTACACCCACAATCGGAGCTCATTTTTCAAGTGAAGCTGTTTTAGAAGCAGAGATCTGCTGGGTGATTAAAGTGGCCCTTTCCAAATATTCTTTCAATTCCTGTTCAGATATGGGTTCATTGTTTCACCTGATGTTTCCAGATAGTGAAATTGCCCAAAAATTCTCATGTGGTGCAACAAAAGCAGCGTATCTGATGTGTTTTGGCCTTGCACCATATTTCAGAGACAAGCTAGTGAAAGACATTATACAGTCCAACTGCTATACCATTTCATTTGATGAATGCCTCAACAAAATAGCACAGACCAAGCAGATGGATGTGCTTGTGCGGTACTGGAGTGATAATGAAGAAAAGGTAGTTGTGCATTATCTGGACTCCCAGTTTCTAGGGCACACACAATCAGAGAAGCTTGTTGAGAACATTAAAGTTTCCCTCTCTCCACTTGATCCAAACAAGCTCCTGCAAATCTCGATGGATGGACCAAGTGTCAGCAAAAAATTTTTGAGATTATTTGAAGAAGAGAGGTCTAAGGAGGCCCCAGATATTAGAAGCTTGATAAACCTAGGAACCTGTGGTCTTCATACGTGTGGCAGAAAAGTAATGAGACTGGCAACACTGCAAGCGATCTGGCAACGCTGCGCTGTTGTCCTTGATAGAGCACGTGTATCAGTACCCTCCCATTGCTCAGTGCGAGTTTCAACTCCTTCCGTTAACTATGTGATTTTTGTGACTGCTATTAGCGAAGTTGTGTTTTTGGTTGTGCGTCACGCAAAATGGAACAGCGTAATTTGGAGCAACGTTGTGCCATTAAACGGCAAGTGTGACGTTTGAAAAGTTAAAACAGACCTATGGGGAACATTCTTTATCCCAAGCTCAAGTTTTTCGCTGGCACAAATCATTTTTGGAAGGCAGAAAACACGTTGAAGATGAACACCATTCAGGGAGGACTTCAACTTTGAAAACCAATGAAAACATCGAACGTGTGAACACTCTTGTGAGATAAGACATTTAACATTAAGAATGTTGAGTGAACAATTAAATTGGGACAGATTTACCGTTCATCAAATTTTGACTGAACATTTGCACATGCGAAAGGTCTGTGCCAAAATGGTGTCGAAAAACTGCCTTCTCCATAACAGAATTTTTTACCTCAAAAGGCATTCCTGTGGTTCCCCAGCCCCCTTATTCACCTGACCTCAGTCCGTGTGACTTTTTCCTTATTCCTAAACTGAAAAATGTCCTCAAAGGACGTCATTTCGGGACTTTCGAAAACATCCAAAAGAGTGTAACGGACATGCTGAAGACCATACCGGTTGAAGACTTCCAGCGCTGCTACCAACAGTGGGAACAACGTCTCCATCGGTGTGTAGCTGCCCAAGGGAACTACTTTGAAGGGGATAACATTGATGTTTGAAAAAAATAAAAACTTTGGTAAATAAAAAATCAGTCTCATTACTTTTCTGCCACACCTCGTACAGTTCATGGAAGCTTCCAACAAGGCGAGAAGGAAAGTGGATGGAAGATAGGTGACAAACTAAGAGCCCTTTGGCAGCTTTTTCATGACACACCAGCCAGACGGGATGACTTTATTGAAATTACCAAAACATCAACATTCCCTCTAAAATTCTGTGCTCACAGGTGGGTGGAGGACTTGCCAGTGGCAGAGAAAGCACTTAAGATATGGCCACATGTTGAAATATTTGTCAACAATTACAAGAAACTACCAAAAAGTAAAATGCCAATGTCAACATGGTCAGAGAGCTGTTGGTGACCCCCTTTTTGAGGCAAAATTACAGTTTTTTGCCTATGTGGCAAGGCAGCTGAAACCCTTTCTTGAGACTTTCCAGATTGATGCCCCCATGATGCAATTTTTGGCAAAAGACCTTCAGGCCCTTCTGAAGAGTTTGATTTCATGCTTTATGAAGAGGGTGGTACTGGATAACATCAACACCTGTCCAAATGCTTAAAATTGATGTACTGGACAAAACACTCCATTTGCCACTGAAAGAGGTGGATCTTGGCTTTGCCACCAAACAAGCTCTTGAGAAAGCCTCAAGAGAAGCTGCTTGAAAAACCACTGCCGGGTCAACAATTCCGGAGAGAATGTGTAGCATTCCTGTCCGCAACAGCAAAGAAACTGCTGGACAAATGCCCTTTGAATTATGCAGCAGTAAGGCACGTAATGGCATGCCTAGATCCAGTAACTATGATCAGCAATGAAAGGTGTGCCATCTCCATGTTTGAGAAGCTCTTACAGCTGCTTACAGCATACAGCAGAGGACTGTGACCAAATCCTGAGTGAGTACAAGATATTCCTCACTGAAATGATGCAGCACCATAAGGAGGAATTTCAAGGGTATAGAAGTCGGCTGGCACATTCATGGGAAGATTTGCTGGTGACAAAGCAGAGTACGCAATTCTGTGAAAATCAATGAAAGACCTGTTCACATTGTCATATGGGCAAGCAGCGGTCGAAAGAGGGTACTCTGTGAATAAGGACATGCTGGTTACAAATCTGAAAGGAAGGACTCTGATATCTCTTCGCCTAATCCAAGATTCTTTGACTGGTGGCTCATTTGATGGAGTATTGCCAAAGCCCCCTCTTGCAGCATTGCAGAAATGCCAGGATGCCATATGTCCAATACCTTGATGATGAAATAAAGAAGAATAAGGAAACTGAAAATGACAAGCAAAGAGACGAGCTCTGCTCTGAAATCACAAAAGTGGCAGCAAAGAGACAGAAAATAATCACTAGCATTGAGGCAATGCAAGAAGAAGCAGATGCAGTGGCAGAGAAGGCTGAGAGAAAACAGGACTTTACACTGCTCACAAAATCTAATGCCTGTCGTAAAAGTGTTGCTGAAAAAAAGAAAGAGGTCATCGGTCTGGATGCAGTTTTATCAGACCTCAAGGAGCAACACCAGCATTGCTTCTAAACTTAGGCCTACACCAGATGCCTTTTTCATAGGTTACACTACAGTGACTTAAAGATTGTTTTTTTTCCAATATACTGGAGTTCAGGCTCTTATCCTTTGTTCCTAGTATTCTTTCTAGTTTAACCAAGTTTTCAACTCAGGAATTGATGGCAAGGCTATCATGATTTAAAATGGATGTATTTTGCTTCTTTTCCCACAAAGCTCTTTATTATAATCTTTGTCTTTGATTTATGCAAATTCTACAGCTGCTGTATTCCCAGTAAAGCTACCAGTTGAAAGTTAACTCTGACTTTGTTTTGTCACGTGCCAATTGTTGCATATATTGGTGTTATAGGCATCATACACATGATATAGGCAATAAATTGGCTTTATGCAATTTTGTTTAATACAAACATTGTACATAAATTTATTTGATACAAACAATGACATAATATGTTATATGCAAGTAACTTTTACTGAAATTAGGTCACTATGGTAGCCTATTTCATGCTGTGATCAACAGCTCTATACTGAACATTATGGAATTGCTCAGTATATGTCAGTGTTTGGATAGTTTTCCACAATCCAAGAGGCATTTATTTCTTTAAAAGAGTTTTGCAGTTTAAAACAGTGTGTAACAAAAAGAGGTCAAACAACTCCATTATACATCAGTGCATTAATTGATGTTGCCTTTATGTAATTTAGCATATCGGTGACACTAAGTCCCTGCATAATCAAAGAGAAATTAAAATGGCGTTAAGCCTGCGACTAAAGTGTATGACTGTATGACCAGATCCTGTCATGAATTTCTGGAAAAAGCTCCTAGAAATGTCCTGGAAAATGATTCCTTAAAAAGAACCCTGACTGTATTACTTGGCCACTAATCTGGCCCTGACCCTGCCTGACTGCTGCGTCTGGCTATAGTCAGTGGCAGATCCCGCTACAATAAATAACCATGCTCTTCCTGTTTCAAGCTGAATTAAAGCTGGTTTTGCTAAAGTACTGAGACTCAGCTTCGTGTTACAACACACACACGTCGTTACCATGCTATGGTAAACAGTATATGCTTGCACGGATGTTGACTATATGAGTGAGGCACGCCGACTCAGACGGAGTATGGTAGACAATTACCCACAATCCATCAGCTCAGTTGTGATCACGTGACGCTTGGCAGACAAAGCATATACATACTACTCATATTGCAAGACATCACTCATTTACCAAGTTACTCGCAATCCAAGATTCCACTATATACGTATGTGTGTGTGTGTGTATATATATATACTGTGTATACAGTATATATATATATATATATATATATATATATATATATATATATATATATATATATATATACTAGCAAAATACCAGCGCTTCGCAGCGGAGAAGTAGTGTGTTAAAGAAGCAATGAAAAGAAAAGGAAACATTTTGAAAATAACGTAACCTGATTGTCAATGTAATTGTTTTGTCACTGTTGTGAGTGATGAGTTTTGTTGTCATATATATATATATATTTACACACACACACATAAACATATATATATATATACATATCTATACATATACACATATATACATACATATACACACATACATACACACACATATATACACACACAAATACATATATATATATATACATACATACACACACACATATATAAACATATATCTACATATACATACATATCTATATATATACACACACAGCTATTTCGTATCAGTGCAATACGCTGTTTGTTAAAACGGTTGACTCCCGCTCTTACGTGCAATAACAAATCAAATCATTCAGTTGTCTTTGCTCATATGTCATTTTAGAGCTGGACGCCTGGCATCTTTTTTTGGCCACAAGTTCGTTTCTGTTTGCTGTGAGGTTCTGCGTTGTGGAGATTCTCAGGATGGATTGCAGGTGCTCATCAGTGAGGCGACTCCTGTGTGCTGTTTTGTTAGTCTTTATCACTGAGAAGAGCTTCTCACACAGATATGTGCTACCAAACATGCACAAGGTTCGAGCCGCATGTCGACGGACTTTTTTTGTTCTTCAAAGTCACCAAAGCGCCGTGCAAACTCAGTGCGCAATAACTCTAGCTTCGCAATAACTTGCAGCATCATAAGGTAGACTTGATTAACGCGGTAAGTGTTCGGCAAGGCAGCTGAAGCGCTTCATTATGGGATCTGTTGTTTATTGTGTTACCAGAGCTTTATATACCCGGGCCATTAATAACAATAATAAAATAGTATATAAAATGATCTCGCGGGCCGGATATAATTACGCCGGGCCGGATGTGGCCCGCGGCCCTTGAGTTTGACACATATGGACTAAATAGAACTTGGAAAGATATCGCGCAATTCAGATAGAGTTGACACGCACTACAGCCTGCATGCCTCAGTGAGTCATCCTCCCCTCGCTCTTACTTTTTTACCGTTCATCTAATGAATACACTGAGTATGGCTTTACCAAAACAATCATTGATGGCGAATAAAGTATCCATTATTCGAGTATGTAGATCGGTATATATATATACATATATATATACCCGCGTATCGCAGCGGAGAAGTAGTGTGTTAAAAAAGGTAGAAAAAGAAAAGGGAACATTTTAAAAATAACGTAACATGACTGTCAATATACAGTATTTGTTTTGTGAGTGTTACTGAGTGTTGCTGTCATCAAGGATTTGATTATCATTCTTTCTTTCAATCAGGTTCGTATTTGTAGGATGTGTTGTGTTCAAGTTACATTCCGTGTTTGTCAATCGTTGTAAAGATGACAGGTTTCATTCATCGATTCGTTTCTTACTGCATCAATAAACAGCTCGTCTTCTTCTTTATCTGAGACCTGACACACTGCATGCACGGGTTTTGTACACTGTCTTCCTTAAGCGGGACATTGACTTTTTCCACCGTGTGCTTTGTTTCCGCAGTAGCTGGATTTATGAATATGCTTATCCGACGCTTCATATTTTTTGCTGCCTTTTCAATTGTGTAATTCGGTTTTGTTCAGCTCTTTGGAACTGTTGCTTTTATCTGTGCACTGCGTCAGTTCACGTGAGCCACTCGGTGTACTTGCATCGAAGGTTCCCAGCTGTGCTGGTGCCATCTCGTGCTATGTCCATAGCTTTATTGAATGTTACCTTAGTCCTGGCACTTAAAATTTTCTCTCGCAGTTTCGCTGAGTTTGTGTCAAACACCACCCTGACCATCTCATCTTCCTCTCCATAAGCACAGTCCTTCACCCGTGAATATTTACCCGTGGCAGTTTGCTATTGGATTGCCGCTGACGGACGGCCTTATATGGGCAGGCACTAAATTACAAACGCCAGCGCAGCCTGTCTATGAACTTAATTTAAAGTGTAGGTTTACATCGTGCTTTGTTTCCGAAGTAGCAGAACTCATGAATATGGTTGTATATGTCACTCGCTCGCTTCTTATTGTTTCGCTGCCTTCTCAATTATATAATGCATGTTTTCTTGAGCGCTTTTTTGAGGTCTTCCTGGTTTTCTATGTACTGCGTGATTACGGGAGGCGTGATGATGTCACACGAAACTCCCCCACGGCGTTGAAGCTCATCTCCATTACAGTAAATGGAGAAAAACTGCTTCCAGTTATGACCATTACGCGTAGAATTTCGATATAAAACCTGCCCAACTTTTGTAAGGAAGCTGTAAGGAATGAACCTGCCAAATTTCAGCCTTCCACCCACACGGGAAGTTGGAGAATTAGTGATGAGTCAGTGAGTGAGTCAGTGAGTGAGGGCTTTGCCTTTTATTAGTATAGATAATGTATATATATATGTGTGTGTGTGTTTGTATGTATATGTCTGTGTATATGTCTATATGTATATGTTTTTTATTGAAGGGACTTTGTATTTCTGTCGCAGTATATTTGTTTTGATTTGAAGTGAATTTTCAATAATATAAATATATGTGATATATATATGTATATGTGATATATATGTATATGTGATATCTTATATGTGATTCGGTACGTAAACCAGATCTGCATATAAAATATGATTTGAGTTGTCCCAAATGGCTGGCAAATGTTTTGATTCACATGGAGTCACAATGGTTTGCTCTGCCACTATATCAGACACACTTTTGTGGAGTGTGGCATTTATTACAAGCCATGGCATAACATAACCATTGATGAAACAGAACTGGACAGATGAAACAAAGAACATATGCAGTCTAAAGCTACGCCAAGATTTAGAACAAATGCAAATGGGTAATGCATCTGTGAAAAATGTCAGAACTCCACATGGCAGCCACTATGAGCAGAAAAGCAAACAGTAAATTTATTCTTACATGTCAAAAAAAATAATGCCAGAAATCTGAGATAAAATGTATTACTTTCAGTTTACCTTTGTTGTCAAAAGCATGCTTCAGAAGCACAGAAAACATGTCTTAAATCTGAATGTTTGGCACTTTGCAGTGGACGTATTCATTTTAAGGATATTGTTTTCCAGTTTGGACTCCTGCTTCTTCATCTCAATTTTAAAATGCAAAAACAAACTAGGTATTTTTAAAATTTATTTAAAAAAAGATTCTCTTCGGGGCATTCTTTAACTTGGCAAATTAATACATGACTGTGAAGAAATAACTTTGACTTGAAAAATGCTCTTTATTCATTAAAAATTGGTCATAATCAGCTGCCATTTTGAACTTAGCATTTATTAAATATATTTTTCTACATTGGAATTTTCTTGAAAAATGCATAGTCACAGTTTTGATACAATTTTACATACTGCTTTTTCATATTTCTGCTTTAGGTGCTGGACTGAGTGGGCGACAAATGCATCGTACACAAGCAGTTTTCAACCATACAGAGGACTATGTTCTACTGCCTGATGAGAGAACCATCAGCCTTTGTTGCTGGGACTCCCGTTCAGCAGAAAGGAAGAATCTTCTATCTCTGGGACATAACAACATAGTACGCTGCATTGTTCACTCGCCAACCAACCCTGGCTTCATGACCTGCAGTGATGATTTTCGTGCACGTTTTTGGTACCGCAGGACTACCACTGACTGAAGAAGGAAAAATATGGTTGGTCAAATGGGTTGGTGGTGGTCAGAGTGTTCCCTACATCTGGTAAAGAGGGAAGGGGCTAGTATTCCCAAACTTTTTTTTTTCCCCAAAGACCTAATCTAAAAAGTAAAATTATTTAAAAGATTTTTTTGGTATTGACACAAATTGTGTTTAATTCTGAAAGCAGTTTCCCTAAATCTTACATCTCTGAAACATGGAAGTTGATGCTATACTGTCGTCAAGTGCAGAAATTTGGGCAGGGTCTGTCAGCTAGTCATAAAGTACATAGGTTTTAGTGTAACAAATGTGTGCACAAATTCCGGTGTTGCCTTTAGAATTCAGACTGTATTAGACATACTTTTATCTTTTAGTACAGAAATAACAATGCTTTCAATAACAGTGGCTGTAATTTTTAATTTTTGTGACAGTTTATAGTGTTCTTGTCAAGTTTTTTTTTTTTAAACATTTTTTGTAAAAAACTTTAATATTAAATACATTGATCACACAGATCAATTGTTTCTGTAGCTGCCTGAAAGATGTTTTACCTTTTGGTCTAAAAAGTTTATTTGCTCTCTGTTTTCATAAAAATATCATTCATTCAGTTTATTTTTACATAGTTTGCTTTACAATACCATCTTGTGACTGAAATCACTGAGCACCAGAAATCTGTCCCGAGTAGTCTACAGATACTGTCGGTAGAAGAGGGATTGTGTCTCAACTGACCAAAATGAAATAGGTACCAGTTGCCTCGTTGTTTCCGGAAGGCCATTTGGGGGCCCATGCACAGTAACACAGAGCACAGTCACAATCTTGTGTTCTGCAATTTCTGTTTGACCAGGTGTGGCCGAAAAGATGTCCGAGTTCCTCTCGATCAATGATAGCAATTCTGCCATTTGTGTGTCAGTTAACTCATCCCCAATAGCGACTTAAGTCTGAGGGACCGTTGCAGATGTGACCAGGACCTGCCGGGGGGTTGTGCCACTCCTTTTAAAAGATTAAAATATATATAGGGTTCTGTCGACTGGGAATTTCGACTTTGATGGAATTTACTCCTCTTGTCATAATCACGTTTTTGTACCTCTTCCTTGGGCTGCAGATGTTCCACCGCAATCGAGGAAAACCTGGAAATCTGTTCCTGCAGCAGGTGCCTTGCGAGTCCCCATCCACTCTTCTAGAAAAATGTCTTAACACCTCTTGCAGTCGATAGCCAAATAGTACCTCAAAAGGATTCAACCCAGTAGAAGCTTTTCTTGGGGGGGTCTAACGGACAACAAACAGGAAGAAGGACACTACTCTATCCCAGGAGGTCGGGTCATCATGGGCCACCCGCCAAACCATCTATTTTAAGGTTTTATTAAATTGTTTAGCCAGACCATTTTGTCTGCGATTGATAAACCGTGGAGTGTAACTGCTTAATTGCAAAACTTTCGCATAGTTGCTTCATGATGTGAAAGATAAAGGGTGTGCCCTAATCAGTCCAAATCTCGCAAGGGATACCAATACGCGTGAACATTTCTGAGCGTGCTTTTGCAATAGTCTGGGCGCCTGCCCACTGCAGCACGGCCACTTCTGGGTATCTTCTGGTGTAATCGACTAGCACAAGTATATATTGAAACCCATTTGTATTCTTGAGAAGCAGACCAACAATATCTAAAATCCTACCCTCTCAAAGGGGACATCTAAAATAGGCATCAGTACAAGGGTTGCCCTATCGGGTTTGTGAGCGGAAACTATTTGACAGTTGGGGCAGGCCTTACAGAATTGCTCCACATCACAGCCCATATTCACCCAATAACAGCGTTTTGAAATGCATGCCCTTTTCCGCACCGAGATTCCCCCCGACAAAACATGACTGTGAGCCATTTTTAAAACTGTCTCTCTGTGCTGACTTGGCACCACCAACTGCTCGATCCTCCCTTCACCCAAGCAATCAGAAATCACCCGATACAGGAAACCATCCTTAATTAAAAAATGTAGTGTTTTAAAGTTCGGGTCCTCTCTCTCCAGATAGTAAAAGTCATTTGCGATGTGGGCTGCAGGCGAGCAAACTCCTGTCTGAATGTCAGTGTCTGCTTCCTCTGTGCTTTATGTAGCATTGCGCTCACCGCCCGCTGCTATTTCATAGGGGTTCGTAGTGGGTGTCCGGTAAGGGGAGAATGTTAGAGCAAGTGATGGCTTGATAAGGTTTTCCAGCTTACCCGGGTCCTCACTTGAGGATTTGTCCCTGACCTCACTGGACAATTTTGTTTTAGTTTTAAACCCAGGTCCTTGACTGACATTGTCAGCGGCAAACCCCTCTCTGTCCACTGAAGAGGGAGTCACTCTGCAGGCGGCCAAGACCTGTGGGAAAAGAGCATCAAGTCGCAGAGGATAATGTTGAGGTTGCTACTAGAGTTCAACAGTGCTGGGAATTCACGCCTAGCCAACGTAATCCATCCATTTTCCAACCCGCTGAATCCGAACACAGGGTCACGGGGGGGTCTGCTGGAGCCAATCCCAGCCAATACAGGAATCGATCCCGGGCAGGGTGCCAACCCACCGCAGGACACACACAAACACAACCACACACTAGGGCCAATTTAGAATCGCCAATCCACCTAACCTGCATGTCTTTGGACTGTGGGAGGAAACCCACGCAGACACGGGGAGAACATGCAAACTCCAAGCAGGGAGGACCTAGGAAGCGAACCGGGTCTCCTAACTGCGAGGCAGCAGCACTACCACTGTGCTACCGTGCCGCCCGCCAACGTAATCGAGACCTTAAAAGTGTCCTCTCTTAACATCTTGAGGGAGAATTGCAAGCCGCATACTTGGGCCAGACTGATGGCCATGGTTTGGGCAGGTATGAGGTGGCACCTCTGAGCTAGTTGTCCCAGTTGATCACAGCAAAGCAGCTGTGTTCAGTGTGCACTATGGTGTTCCTACAGTGGTTTCTTCCACCTGTGGCAGCGGCAACCCGAGGAGCCAGTGCTGGTTGGATCAAAGTCAGGGTCCAGCCCAGGTAGCCCCTTTGTGTCCAGGTGGCTTCAGCGCCATCCAGTCAGCGGGCCAGGTCTAATAGCCTAGTGGATGTTGTTCCAGAGCATTTCATCACAAAGGCACTCGTCTATCCCCAACAGGACTATGTCACTGGCAAGCTTCTCCACAATGTGCGCTCGAGTGTCCCCACTGATCCACCTTTGAATCAAGGCCTCGAAGTCCTGGATCTGTCCTCCTATAGGGTGATCTGGGTCAATGTACCACAGACGAAACTGCCGTCCCTTGACCACTGGGCTGATAGCCATGCAGAGGAGGACCTGTTGCTTCAGGAAGTCATAATCATTGAGCTTTTCAGGAGGGAGGTTTCGCACGACCTGTAGGAGGGTTAAAAATGGGACCACAATAGCTGCCCATACTCCCCTGTCCCAGCACATCAATGTTGCTGTACATTCGAAGCAGAATAGGAAGCACTCTGGGTTGTCTGAGGGAGCCATCTTCACCAGCACATCCCAGGGAAGCAAGAAGACAGGAGCCCCATCTTGCTCCACCAGTATCGGGGATGTTATGTGCCTTTTGTGGTGCAAGACCCGACTCCTGGTACCATGTGGTGCATGAGTCAGTGTCTTGCACCCCAAAGATAAGGCTGAGTCTCAGTACTTTAGCAAAACCAGCTTTATTCAACTCAAAATGGGGTCAGCAATGTTATTTTTTTTGTAGCGGGATATATGATTCTACTCTACACAAAAACAGCAACACGGTAAGGTTGGGGCCAGGTCAGTGGCCAAGTTATAATATTCCCTGCATCACCCATCGAGCGACCAGCACTTTGCATGTGGTATTGGTCATCATGTAGTTGTTTCTGTGGTTCTTTGAATCTGTGGTTGCCTCAGTGACTGGCATGCAAGCCTCAACAGACACAGCAGTCGCGCTTGTGTTCATCGTCACACTGGGAAAGGTCTCAAAAGTCTCTCAGTATGCAATGAACATCTGAAATATTTGGTGTAATGTGTCCCAGCACCAACCTCTCAATGCACTTCATTACCATCATCAGAGTGAGCACTGCTGGTCTATAGTCCATCCGACAGTCGTTCTTTGTTTTCTTAGACACATAATTGTTGTCCTTTAGAAGTAGGCAGGGACCACAGATTCTGTCATCTAATTGTCTGAAGTCATCTCTCCCAGAATATTATCGCCATACACCATTTAAGGCACAAGAGAATAATACACTAGATCAGTTCTGTACAACTACTGCTAAGGCGTACAGGGCAAGTCTGACCATGTTTCCGTTCTGCTGTGGCCAGTTTATCAGCAGAGATGAAAGGCACAACCAGTCACTGGTATACAAAAAATATATATATGCTCAGCAGTGGTCGGCTGGGCTAAAGGGAGCAGTTGAGGGACTGGTTTCAAACTACAAAGTGAGACTTGTTTGAGGAAGCAGATAAAAATATGAGTAGGTGCTGGGACAGACTGTATCACATTGTGCAAATAATTGTGGCGACTAAACTAATAATGGGGTTTCCCCACCTGAAAGCCATAGTTGAACAGAGATCAGCATGACAGACTAAGAGGGTGGAGAATAGCCTTTATGTCTGGTGACAAATTATCAAGGTATACAATATGCTGGAAAAGACTTTTAGACAAACTAAGAATCCATGATGTCTGCTGATCCAAGGCACATGTGCCAAGGTTTGCAGCCTTTAACAAATTATTAAGGCTCCATGATAGAAACTCTGATTGCCGATGCCCCACTCACTGACAACCTCAACATTTTCTCTGCTCACTTTGAAAGCCAAAACATAGAATAATCTTCCAGGTCTCCACGTCAGCCAGGTCAATTCCCTCTCTAAGTAACTGAGCAAAAAGGTTGTGAAACATTCCAGAGGATTAACCCTCACAAAGCTGCAGGAGCAGATGTAGTATAAACTACTAAGCTACTGTAAATAAATGTGCTTCTGAGCTGTCCGGAATTTTCATTTAAATTAAAATCTTCAACTAATCTGTAAAACAGGCAACCATCCTACAATGTCTTCACAAGACCAGCATTGTTCCTGTGCCTTAAAAAAGGACATAGCAGCACTAAAAACAGTCCAGAGAAGAGCGACTAGGCTGATTCAAGGACTACAGAGGTTGAGTTATGAGATTAAAAGAGCTGAGCCTTTTCAGTTTAAGCAAAAGAAGGTTAAGAGGTGACATGACTGAAGAGTTTCAAATTATGAAGGGAATTAGTACAGTGGATCAAGACTGTTATTTTAAAATGAGTTCATCAAGAACACGGGGACAAAGTTGGAAACTTGTTAAGGGTAAATTTCGCACAAACATTAGGAAGATTTTCTTTACACAAAGAATGACAGACACTTGGAATAAGCTACCAAGTAGTGTGGTAGACAGTAAGACGTTAGGGACTTTCAAAACCCGACTCGAGGTTTATTTGGAAGAACTACGTGGATAGGACTGGCAAGCTTTGTTGGGCTGAATGGCCTGTTCTCGTCTAGAGTGTTCTAATGTTCTAAAAGTCCCGGAGGTTCATGGCCATGACATGTCTAGTAAAGTTAGTGCTGTCATACATCAAGAGTGTTCTTTCTGCTTCTTTGGACCCTTACCAGCCAAACAGGTCTGTGGATGATGCTTTGTCACAGAGCCTCCACACTGCTCATCATCACCTGGATAGTCAGAACACATACAGTGGTGTGAAAAACTATTCGCCCCCTTCCTGATTTTATTCTTTTGCATGTTTGTCACACAAAATGTTTCTGATCATCAAACACATTTAACTATTAGTCAAATATAACACAAGTAAACACAAAATGCAGTTTTTAAATGATGGTTTTTATTATTTGGGGAATCCAAACCTACATGGCCCTGTGTGAAAAAGTAATTGCCCCCTGAACCTAATAACTGGTTGGGCCACCCTTGGCAGCAATAACTGCAATCAAGCGTTTGCGATAACTTGCAATGAGTCTTTACAGCTCTGGAGGAATTTTGGCCCACTCATCTTTGCAGAATTGTTGTAATTCAGCTTTATTTGAGGGTTTTTTAGCATGAACCGCCTTTTTAAGGTCATGCCATAGCATCTCAATTGGATTCAGGTCAGGACTTTGACTAGGCCACTCCAAAGTCTTCATTTTGTTTTTCTTCAGCCATTCAGAGGTGGATTTGCTGGTGTGTTTTGGGTCATTGTCCTGTTGCAGCACCCAAGATCGCTTCAGCTTGAGTTGACGAACAGATGGCCGGACATTCTCCTTCAGTTTTTTTGGTAGACAGTAGAATTCATGGTTCCATCTATCACAGCAAGCCTTCCAGGTCCTGAAGCAGCAAAACAACCCCAGACCATCACACTACCACCACCATATTTTACTGTTGGTATGATGTTCTTTTTCTGAAATGCTGTGTTCCTTTTACGCCAGATGTAACGGGACATTTGCCTTCCAAAAAGTTCAACTTTTGTCTCATCAGTCCACAAGGTATTTTCCCAAAGGTCTTGGCAATCATTGAGATGTTTCTTAGCAAAATTGAGACGAGCCCTAATGTTCTTTTTGCTTAACAGTGGTTTGCGTCTTGGAAATCTACCATGCAGGCCGTTTTTACCCAGTCTCTTTCTTATGGTGGAGTCGTGAACACTGACCTTAATTGAGGCAAGTGAGGCCTGCAGTTCGTTAGATGTTGTCCTGGGGTCTTTTGTGACCTCTCTGATGAGTCGTCTCTGCACTCTTGGGGTAATTTTGGTTCGGCCGGCCACTCCTGGGAAGGTTCACCACTGTTCCATGTTTTTGCCATGTTTTGTTAGGTTATTTTTTAACAAGGGGGCAATTACTTTTTCACACAGGGCCATGTAGGTTTGGATTTTTTTTCTCCCTAAATAATAAAACCATCATTTAAAAACTGCATTTTGTGTTTACTTGTGTTATATTTGACTAATGGTTAAATGTGTTTGATGATCAGAAACATTTTGTGTGACAAACATGCAAAAGAATAAGAAATCAGGAAGGGGGCAAATAGTTTTTCACACCACTGTACGTTAGACTTCTGTTTATTGGCGACAGCTCAGCTTTTAATGCCATTATCCCTTACAAAGTGGTTGTAAAACTCAGAGAACTGTGCCTGCTCAGTTCCATCTGTAACTGGATGTTGGATGTTTTAACAGGTAGAATTGATGGAGTTGGTTAGGCAACAAAACATCCTCCACTCTGATGGTGAACACTAGCATTTCAAAAGGCTGCTGCCTGAGCCCAAAGCTGTACTCACCTTTCATTTATTGCTATACAGACAAATCTGACACTAATTGTATAATTAAATTTATTGACAATGCCACAGTCATTGTGAACAGTGATGAGACTGTTAACTAGTGTCACCTCAACATCATCACCTTGAACATAAAAAAGCTAAAGAAATTATTCGGGATTTCAAGAGGAGACTGGCAAACCACTCATATGTCTGCATTGATGGGGCAGCGGTGGAGAGAGTGGTCCATTTCCAACCTCTGTCTTTCAGAGAAACTAAACTGGTCACAAAACACCACTGGCATCATTAAAAAAGCACACCAGCACCTTCACTTCCTCAAATGCTCGAAGTGTTGGTAAGTAGAATAAAACACTGGTGAACTTCTATTGTGGCGCTATTGAGTGTGTCCTAACATGAGGAACCACAGTGTGGCATGGGAACACCAAGGCCCTTGAAAAGAGATCGCTAACACAGAGTATCACTTGCTCTGCTGTTCCCACAGTAGAGTCCATATGCCCCAAACATTTCAGAAATAGGACCAATGCAAATTCTGCATGACCCTTCTCTTCCTGGGCACAGTCTGTTTTCCAAACTGAACTCTGGCCATTGGTATGCTGAAAGTTCCAAATGTATTCAGCTTGGTCCTTTTTCCTTTTGAGACTTTTTGTCATAGTACATTAATCTGGAGAGTTTCATCAGGTGTTGTTCCTGTCACGTGCCCAGTGATTGCTGCCCAACAACTTGCCCCAGTTAGAAAGATTGAATTGGTGGTGTGAAGGCAAACAACAAAGATCAACATAAGATAAATCAGTATAGCAGCTTTATTGGAGAAGAGCAATCAGACACCATGGCAAGTCAGCTTGGTATGCTAGTGTTAAAGCTAACAGCTCAAGAGCGGTTAATGTCTCTCTGCAGTCCGTCTTCTTAGTAATGTACACCATAATTAGAAAAAACAAACCTCGTAAGAGCAAATATTCAACATCCAAGATCGTGCTGCCTGGTAATGTAAATGTTCTGTTCTGTGTTTGTAACGTCTTGCTCTTGTTTTATCGTATTGTGTATGAGTGACCTGTACTATGTTTCATATACCTGACTTGACAGATCAAGTGAGATTTCATGTGTGCATCTGTACAAAACGCAAATTCATTTTCAACTTCTAACCTCAAAGTGTCAGTTACAGGTTTTTAAAACACACCTTGAAATTCCTGACTGGATGCCTTGTGGACATTAACTCGTCCTTCTTATGTCATGTACAAATGCAGAAGAATGAATCCAAAGAAGACCTACAGAAGGAGGAGAAGTTATTCCTGGTACACAGCCACCTTCTGCTCAGGTCTTCTATATGGTAACTCTGCCTTAGAAAAAAATAGTATTACTGAAGACTCTGACCAGTACTGTCTAGTCAATTTTCTCCTCCCTCCATTCTTGTAACTGGTACAGGACCATTAGCTCTCACCCCACAGTTCAATGGGCCAATAGACAAGTAGGTGCTTGTACTGAAAACTGTTTGCATGTTTCTTGTATGTATCATCTGATGTTGGCTCACTATCGCTATATATTCATTGTCCTATGGTGACAGTACAGCAATAAGAATTTTGCAGGTTTGAGAATATTTGGCGATGACCATCACTTTAAACCCACACAGCTAGAGTGAAGCAGAGTCAGTTTCCAACCTGCGTACTGTGTGGGGGCTGCATGTTTTTTTTTCATGTTGGTGTGGGTTTTCACCAAATATTCCTGTTTCTTTTCACATCAAAAGACCAGAGAGATGAGTTCATTGCCACTCCCCACATGCATCAAATTCATAAATTAAGCATCAGTTCTTCCTGCTTCCTTCCTGTGTATGGCTGAATGAAAGAGTGAGAAAACAGTGGCCTGCCAATCAAGCTTTAATGCTGAAAAAGAGCATGGAGTCAGGTACATCAGTTAAGTGTGTAGCCAGCACCTTGTAAAACACCCTTCATACCCAGCAGAAAAGTCATACATTTCAAAAGACACTACATACAAATCATTGTGTCCATGTTATATTTAAAATGCACCATATTTGTTAATATATAACAAAAGAACATAAGAAATTTGACAAACAAGAGGAGATCATTCAGTCCATCAAGCCCGTTTGTTTAGCAATTAGCTAAGCTGTCCCAATATCTCATCCTGATTCTTCTTAAAGGATGTCAAGGTTTCTGCTTCAACTCCATGTCTCGGTAGTTTGTTTCAGAGTCCCATGACTCTTTGTGTAAAGAAGTGCTTCCTGGCTTCTGTTTTAAATGTTCTTCTGCTTAAATTCCATTGATTTCCTCAAGTATGTGATTCACCCTTAAGCTGAAGGAATGTTGCTGGATCTACTTTATCAAAATCTTTAAGGATTCTGAAGACCTGGGGCCTCATGCATAACGCCGTGCGTAAATTCGCATTATATAACATGACGTAAGCACAAAAGCCGAAATGTGCTTACGCACAGAAAAATCCAGATGCAGGAATCTGTGCGTACTCCAACTTCCATGTTCTTCCGCTCCATAAATCCTGGTCAGCCTGAAAAGTAACGCTTGTGCACACGCCTTCTGTCCCGCCCCCATCTCCTCCCAGAATTACACCTCTTTGAATATGCAAATCAATATAATCCCCCTTAAGCTAAGCCTTCTGTGAAAAGACAATGGAAAAAGCACGGGGGAAAATGGAAGAATTTCAGCAAATACCAAGTGGAGGCAAAGGAAAAACATACTATTTGTTGGTTTAAACAGTGGAATAAACAACAAAAGGAGGCTGATTGCCTGACATAGTCGCACAGTGCCCAAAATAAAAAAGAAGTTGTCAGATATCAAAGTCGCTGTGAAAAGGCTAGTCATAGCCCACCGTCTACGTGTCATATGAAAGCTTATTAGAGTACAGAGGGAAAAAAAAAGGCATACAGTAGAAAAAAAGCACGAAATGTCAACTTCAATCTCGAAAATTCCACTTTAATTACGTAGTTTATTTTGTCATTAAAGTAGAACATCATAAACTTCATCTTAAAATCGTTTAATTAACCAGTTTCTCAAATCACTTCATAATTAAAGTAGCACGTTAAATGCTTTGTTTTGTATTTGATCTTTTGCACTATGTGTGTGAATCACTACTTGCTTCCGCTTTCTCTTTCTGCGACAGGACACAGAATCCATTACATTCGTGATATTGCAGCACTTTCAATAATTAAAATACTGAGATGTATACGTGATATCTTTTTCATGATGATAGGAGTTAAAGCATGTTATTAAATAGGGGAATACGGTGCGTGATTCTGCACTCTGTATCAGCTCTGTAATAGACGTTAAGCCATCTGTAAACTTACGACGACGATTCTTGAAAACTTTTAAGGAACATTGAACTTCATAGTACGTGTTTAATTATTCTATCCATCTACCCTTCCAGTGTCGCGCCAGCCCCAGAAAAATACAGCACAAGGTAGGATCAATCTGTGAAGTAGCTAGCGCTGCGGCACCGTGTCCTCACATGTTTAATTATTAACAATACAGATTATTTAAATGAATTTAAAGTTTCATCTATATAATATAATCAACATATTTTGCTGCATTTCACCTTAAAAATGATCATCATATGTCATCATATGTAAATACGCGCTTTAAAAAGTGGCGCAGGTTGTGCAATATTATAACTGTAGTGCAAGTTTACAGTGGGGTGATTGTACTTATAAGTACAGACAGTTCTACAAGGAGCAGTTGATGGACAGATTGACTGTTTCTGAACCGCGAGGTCCGTACAGGAAAGGCTTTGAAACGTTTTGCCGTGGCAGAGACAGCGTGTGCTTAATGCTTTATACCGATAATTCTCTTTCCGATCAGCTGCTGCTGTGATTCACACTCAGATACAGTGATATAAATACTCCGAGTGGTGCAGTGAGAGTAATATGGAAAAAGATGATCCGCTGTGGCAACTCCTAACGGGAGCAGCTGAAAGAAGAGGAAGAACGTGCAGTGAGAGTAACAACACTAAAGCAGTTATGGTATTTGGAATACTATGGCTGTTTCCTGGACCATTATATTGTTACAGGTAATCTACAATCAGATGCATTACACTAATAAACAATATGTGGTTAGTTTCAGTGTATTTATAAAGCCGTGTCAGGAAAATAATGAGTAATCACACAAGAACAGTAGCACTGCTTTGACGCTGGGTGCCGCCAGTTTGCAAAACCGAGCGGAGAACTTGCGTATGACAAGGTATGAGGTACCGTGGAAAAGTGTGTAGCTTTACACCAAGTGTAGGTTTTATACATCGCGATTTGAACGTGGAAAAGTTCTTACGCAACATTTCTGTGCGTACGCACCATTTATACATGAGGCCCCAGAATTGCACACAATGCTCCAGTTGCGTTCTCATCAAGAAATTACATAGTCTGAGCATGATATCGCTCGATTTATATCGAATTGTTTTTATAGTTTAAATTTACATGATATTTGCCTTTTTAATTGCTTCTGTGGATT
Organism: Polypterus senegalus; assembly: GCF_016835505.1. NCBI lineage: Eukaryota > Metazoa > Chordata > Cladistia > Polypteriformes > Polypteridae > Polypterus > Polypterus senegalus. The sequence continues at coordinate 29,160,092 of NC_053167.1, forward strand.
GCTTAGATGATGAAAATGTTGCATCAACATAAACCCTTGAATCCTTACCAGAGGCTGTTTCCTGTTGGACTGTGTCTCCCATCTTGTGTTTATAATTGAAATTCCTTTTGCTCACATGTAGCACTTTGCACTTTTCTATGTTAGATGGCATTTTGTAAGTGTTTGCCTGGTTCTGAAACTTGCCCGAGTCTCCTTGAATTGTTTTGACTGCCTTCTCAGTGTCTGCCATTCCTCCAGTTTTATTATCATCCGTGAATTTCACAGATTTACTAACCAAACCAAAATCTGTATCATTAATATACCATATATACTTGCGTTTAAGTTCTCCCACAGATAAGTCGGGGCTTGATTTTATCGTATAATTTCTGGCATTTTATAATGTCGGTCGTATAAGTCCAACTCATTCTATTGGTCCTAGAGATTACGATATGCTAACGCCCACCTGAGAGAGTAACCACAGAGCACACTGCCTTTTTTTTTTCTATGTATTGTGCCTACGTGATTACACTGTAATAACTAAACTATTCCAAAGCAACGTTTGCACTGATTTGTGTTTTTTATATCTCACACCCTCATACACCTTTATCATAAGAGCATCCCTTATCTACAGTGGAGCGTTCAATCAGAAGAAAATCTGTTACTGGTTTTAAACTAAAAGTCGTTGAAGTGGTGAAAGAAATTTGTAACTGCGTTGCTGCAACAAAATTCGATGCGTCTGAGGAACTGGTGTGAGATTGGAGGAAGCAAGAAGATGTAAAAAACAGTGTTTTTTTTATTTTGTTTTTGAACGGGCGTGTAAGTCAGGGTCTGATTTTATGATAGACTTTTTTGGTTTTCAAGACGCGACTTATACGCGATTATATACGGTAAATCAGAAAAAGCAACAGACCCCTGTAGGACTCCATTGATAACCTCACTCCATTCTACTCTTATCTGTAATCTTTGTCTCCAGCCAATCAATCTATCTTAAGCTCAAGTTTTGCAGGTTATCTCTGATACCTACAGATTCTAGTTTTGGTGTAGGACTGTATCAATATAAAACAAATAGAATCAGGAATATTCCCCCATGCGAAAGACGTGCAGATTAGGTTGAATGTCGACTATGGCCTGGCTTGCTTTAATGATAATGATACTGGGATAGACTCCCGCTGCCGACATCCTTACACTGAGCAGGCTCAGAAAATGATTAGATGAAAAATGAGTGGCTTCATTTATTTTATTCTGTATTTTACAACATAAAATCTAAACTTACTTATGTTGTATGGTAGTGTGAGCAGGTTTTTCAGTACTTACTGTGGGCATTGTGTTGAGGAGTCGATGGGTACAATTCAATCACTTTGTGGTTCACAGTGTATTCACATTTTTGAATTAATAGTGATTATAAACTCCCATTGATTCATGTTAAGTTGCCATCTTACAAACAGCTGCAACATTTACTATAACATACCAAGATCATGGCTTTGGCTTTTTTGTTGTGGTGCTTGATGCTCCGTTTCATATTATAAAAAGTCCCATTAACCGTGTATAAGACCTTCTGATGGAGGGCTTAGTTATTGTTTGGGTACAAATGGTGTCTTTCCTCAAATTTGGTATTTGACATCAGGCTACGACAATCTGCTATTTTTCTATAAAATGTGTGGATTGAAGGATATATTTGTGAACCTTTACATACAAGGTGCAAACTCTTTGAATGTGTTTCCATCTTTCCCGTCTACTGTAAATGAAGACTCGTAGTGTGGTCCCAAGTGACTCGTGCAGCTGGCATCCTCTCTCACGCCGGTGTCGAGGTCAAGGTCAACAGCCGTCTTCTGCATTCCTCTATTAAAGAAATTACAATTAGGCATCCCCCACTCTGTAAGGTTTGTTGGGAATTGTCAGCTATTTCTCTGAAAGAAAGAAAAAAAAAGACTTCCTCTTTAGAAGTGCTGTAAATATTTAAAAAATATGTTCCTTATGTTCTGGGAGACACAGCTAGAGGGCTGAACACCATCCTTAAAACCCCCTTGAGTATCTACATTTTATTGATTTATTTAGATTTCTTAAAGCTTTCCCACATCTTAGACAGACAGCCTGAAGCAATTGCGATGGGTTATTTCTGTGAACGGAAGCACATGCTAGCCACACTTCAGAGAGGACTCACGCTCCCTTGCTGGAAAAGAAGGAAGGCTGCAAGGTTTAAGACAGAAATAGAAAGTCAGCACAGGAAATGCTAAAAAGTTACTTGTCAGCTTTGAACCAAAGTGTCAGAAAACGCAGCAAGAAAGGCCAGCAGGCATCTTCTCTTCAGTTTCTCGTTCACATGGCTGCCAGCACTGGCCTCGTAAATCTTGCCTCTGTGCAGCAGTTTGGTTAGCTGTTTGCTTGTCCTTTTGTTGTCCCATCACGTTATGTATACTAACACATCGAATAATGATTGGAGACCAATTTAGTTTTTTAAGTAATGCCCCATCCACTCTATGATGTTCTCATTTAGAAATGCATATATTTGTCTACGTGTTTGCCTTTCGTCCATGCTACCCCATCATTTTTTTTTCAAACATTCACCAAGGCCAGGTACTTTTGTAAATACAGCATCAGTGTTGTGGTGTGGATGAATGAAAACTGAGTTTTCCGAAAACTACAGTAAACTCTAATATTGCTCTGATTGGATTGATTATTGGATTCCCTCCATTGGCTGAACCCCTACCTGGTCACACGTCACAGAAGATAAACATTTTACAGAAGAGTTGCTTTCCAATATGGAAGGATAGTGTATATTATTATTATTATTATTGTTAGTATATATGTTGCTATACAAAAGCAACATGTTGGACAAGAAAAGCTCCAGCTTGTTGTGCAGCCTACTTGTATGCATCTAAATTGCATTTTGTACAGTTGCGATGCTGTATAGATGCATAAAAAGTAAATATTTACCCATCGCTGCAGCTTCCTGTGGCCGGTGGCTTTACCGTTGTACTGAAAAATGAAGTGCCCTGTGCAAATCAGATTGTAAATAACTCCATTGACAGCCCCTAATCAACATTTATTACTTAAACTTATAATCAGTTGTGACAGTAGGGGTCGATGTTGACCCTCCAAACCCACAGACAAAACATTTAGCCACCTGGTAAAATAACCAGAAATGATTTTAATTTTCCAGTAATGTGCACCAAGCACCTCCGCAATACACAATAAATCAATAATAATAACAATACTAATCTAATCTATACTAATAAAAGGCAAAGCCCTCACTCACTCACTCACTCACTCACTGACTCATCACTAATTCTCCAACTTCCCGTGTAGGTAGAAGGCTGAAATTTGGCAGGCTCATTCCTTACAGCTTACTTACAAAAGTTGGGCAGGTTTCATTTCGAAATTCTACCGATGTATGTACGTAATGGTCATAACTGGAAGGTATTTTTCTCCATTTACTGTAATGAAATTGAGCTCGAAAGCCGTGGGGGGCGGAGTTTCATGTGACATCATCACGCCCACGTAATCACGTGAACTGACTATCAACGCAGTACGTAGAAAACCAGGAAGACCTCAAAAAAGCGCTGAAGAAAACATGCATTATATAATTGAGAAGGCAGCGAAACAATAAGAAGCAAGCGAGTGACATATACTCATAAGCATGGTGTAAACCTATAAAAGTTTAAATTAAGTTCATAGACAGGCTGCCGCTGGCGTTTGTAATTCAGTGCCTGCCCATATAAGGCAGTCCGTCAGCGGCAATCCAATAGAAACACTGCCGCTAAATATTCACGGGTGAAGGACTGTGCTTATGCAGAGGAACATGAGATGGTCAGGGTGGTGTTTGGCACAAACTCAGCGAAACTGCGAGAGAAAGTTTTAAGTGCCGGATCTTAGCTAACATTAAATACAGCCGTGGACATCACGAGATGGCACCAGCACAGCTGGGAACCTTGATGCATGTACACCGAAGCGGCTCACGTGAACTGGACGCAGTGCACAGACAAAAGCAACAGTTCCAAAGAGTGCTGAACAAAAACCGAATTACACAATTGAGAAGGCAGCAAAAAAATATGAAGCGTGTGATACATACAATCATATTCATAAGTGTAGCTATTGCGGAAACAAAGCACACGGTGGAAAAAGTGAATGTCCCGCTAAAGGAAGACAGTGTACAAAAAAACCCGTGCATGCAGTGTGTCACATCTCAGATAAAGAGGAATACGAGCTGTTTATTGATGCAGTAAGAAACGAATCGATGAATGAAACCTGTTATCTTTACAACGATTGACAAACACGGAATGTAACTTGAACACATCCTACAAATACGAGCCTGATTGAAAGAAATAATGATAATCAAATCCTTGATGACAGCAACACTCAGTAACACTCACAAAACAAATACTGTATATTGACAGTCATGTTACGTTATTTTTAAAATGTTCCCTTTTCTTTTTCATAACTTCTTTAACACACTACTTCTCCGCTGCGAATATATATATATATCCCGATCTACATACTCTCAAATAGACAAGCCACATGCCGTGGCGCAATTGTAGAGGCTTCACCTCTATCGCCGACATTCGAGGTTCGATTCCCGAGAGGGGATGCACTGAGTATGTACGTGTGCTTCCCGATTCATTTTACCTTCGCATCTCCTTGGTTTGGGACGTATGAAAAAATATTAGGTTAACGCAGAATCATGTTACGTTATTTTTAAAATATTTCCTTTTCTTAGCACAAGCACAGCTGAGAAGCTTTGATGCATGTACTCCATAACGCATTAAAAAAAATAACGCATTTAATCACACTTTCAATTCCAAGCAAAGGGGAACTTTTGTCAATGCATGATTTCCTGGTACATCAATTACACTGATGCACACATCAGAGCTACAACAATGTTAGTGTCGGAATAAAGTGCGTTCCTACGACTGATCGGAAGAAAATTTCATTTCAAAAGACTACCCGAGCGAAGCCTTGATAAAAGCATGGTTTTGTGCACACTGAAAAGCAAGCAAAATTAGATGCATTACAGAAAGCGGACTTTGTGGCTCTTACTGGGGATCATTGGACTTCCGTGACCGTTAGTAATTCTAATTACATCTATTAACAAAATGTTCAATGATCACACTGTTTTAGCCTAATGTACAAAATAGTTTTGGCTAAGGTTACTCAGAGTTTAAAGATTAAGTTAGTCAAATTACCTTTTATGTTTCTGCCTTATTTTTTTAAGAAGAAAAACTGCACTTTATGTTGACATTTTGGTTATTATTATTTAAAGACAATACCATTCTGAAAATGTACTTAAAGTACTTAAAGTCTGCCCAATTTTAACCAGGGATGATATTTTTGTTTCTGTTTTGAATTCAAATGCAGTTTAAAACCATTTTTTTTTTTCAGAAATGAAAACAGCTTGAGTTTACAATATTCATGTCCATGTCTATTATTTGATTCTGTCGCTCACTAAAAACCTTTTAAATTAAAAAAAAAAAACATTTGCAATTTGGGGCAAATTTACGTGTGCGATTACATACGATTAATCAAGATTAATTCTTACACAGCCTCTAATTAATTGGATTAATTTCTTTAATCGAATCCCACCCCTAATATATATGTGTAGATATATATATGTAGATTTGTATATATATGTGTGTGTGTGTGTATATATGTGTATATATATGTGTATATATGTATATGTATATGTATATGTATATGTATATGTATATGTATATATATATGTATATGTATACAGTATATATATGTATATGTATATATATGTATGTGTGTATATATATATATGATGTGTATATATATATATATATTTATATACGTGTGTGTGTGTGTCTGTGTGTATATATATATATATAAATATATGTATATATATATATACTATATATATATATATATATATATATATATATATATATATATATATATATGCCAGCAACACTCATGACAATGACAAAACAATTACATTGTCAATCATGTTACGTTATTATTAAAATGTTTCTTTTCTTTTAATTCTCCTGCCAAGTTTAGGTATTTTATATATATATATATATATATATATATATATATATATATAGATATATATAGATATATAGATATATATAGATATATAGATATATATAGATATATAGATATATAGATATAGATAGATATGACAACACTCATATCAATGACAAAACAATTACATTAACATCTTACATTATTTTTAAAATGTTTTCTTTTCTTTTTCATAATTTCTTTAACACACTACTTCTCCGCTGCGAAGCGCGGGTATTCTGCTAGTCTATACTATGTGAAAGTTGGCCCGGACACACACAGACGGACATCTTAAGTTCACCCAACACACCGTTTATTTACAATATTTACAAGTTTGTAGTGCATCAACCCCAGTGCCTCTTGCACCGATTCCCCCAAAGTCCAGGGCTCACAGTCTCTGTGCCTTCTCTCCTTGGCCGCCTCCAATCCTCTCCCCAGCTCTGTCTTGCTACCTCCCGACATCCACCAATGACTGGAGGGAGGCGGCCCCTCTTATGGGAACCCGGATGAGTTCCAGCTGCTTCCCGGCAATTAGAGTTGGCCACACCCCTGTGTGGCAGAAGTGCCGGCTGCGCACCCGGAAGCCGTCCGGGTGTCCCCTGTCATCTTATCCCGGGATAAATAGGCACTGGGGCGCCGCCTAGCGGTGGCCACGGGTCCCTACAGGGCTGGGCTTCCAAGCCCTCTACCCGCGGCCCCCAACATAACCAGGATGGACGCCCCCTCGCGGTCTGGAGGAGGCAGAAGCCCTCCTCTCGTCCTCCTGGGCGTCCCGGCCGGGCTCCAGCCCCGGTCGGGGACCACAACTAATAAAAGGCAAAGCCCTCACTCACTCACTCACTCACTCACTCACTGACTCATCACTAATTCTCCAACTTCCCGTGTAGGTAGAAGGCTGAAATTTGGCAGGCTTATTCCTTACAGCTTACTTACAAAAGTTAAGCAGGTTTCATTTCGAAATTCTATGCATAACGGTCATAAGGTCAACAACGTCCACCATGTTGAACTTTCTTATTCATGGCCCCATCTTCACAAAATTTGGTAGGCGGCTTCCCTGCGCTAATCGAAACCAATGTACGTACTTATTTCGGTGGTATGATGCCCTGTCGGCCGCCATATTGAAGTTTCCAATGTCACTAATTCTCCAAATTCCCGTGTAGGTAGAAGGCTGAAATTTGGCAGGCTCATTCCTTACAGCTTACTTACAAAAGTTAAGCAGGTTTCATTTCGAAATTCTACGCGTAACGGTCATAACGGTCGATAAAATCCGCCATGTTGAACTTTCTTATTCATGGCCCCATCTTCACAAAATTTGGTAGGCGGCTTCCCTGCGCTAACCGAAACCAATGTACACACTTATTTCGGTGGTATGATGCCACTGTCGGCCGGCCATATTAAATCTTTTCAACGGTCTTTGTTACTTATGGGCCCATATTCAAGAAATTTGGTACGCAGGTTCCCAACGCTAACTGAATCCTTCTTACGTACATATATACGTCCATAGCCTGCAGCTCGGTTACCGTGTGAGGCGGCGTTGGGTCCCCCATCCCAACGCCTCCCACGTTGTTGGCTGCCTGCTTATATAGGGTCATCCGTCGCTCCAGTCTACATTCCCTTCCTTGCTTCGCCACGGGATTCACGTCTCCCTGCTGATAACTACAGCCTTTTTATTTAATCCACGGCTTCTTCGCTGCTTTATTGTTCATTTATTATGATTATAGTTATTGTTTAGGTTTTTTAGACTTACTTTACATTGTTCAGGTACCCATTTCCTTTATCATTCCAACCGTACCCCCATTAACATGTCTATCGAGGTGATAACCATCGATCAAAGAACTGTCACTTACCGAGTGGTTTCCATGCCCGGAGAATCTACCTTTTCCATTCTCTTTGTTACGTATTGCACGGCCATATCAGGCTCACTCTTGAGGAACATTATGTCTTATGTATTGAATGACTGGGACAGGTTCAAGGTGTGGACTGATGACGGTACAGAAGATAATTATTCTACACAGAAGCACTATAAGAGTGAAATGCTTAAGCCCTTCACCTATGGTTCTGCATGCGAGTTGATGGCTGCCGGTGAATTGTTCGGTTGTCGCTTTCAAGTGTATCGAAATGGCCAAATATTTTACACCTTTGGACAACCGCCAATGCCTCTTAAACATCTTAGATTCACAGGTGACGATTTCAGTAGTGGACACTTTGATGTTTATGAATGTTTAAACTCTCAAAAGCTGGATGTAAAGTTATCAGGTTGTATACTTACAACGCTTGACAGATGCCGAATGTCACTTCAACACAAGTCCTGCAATTACTGTCGTAATTGAAACAAACCATGAAACTCAAACCGATTATGACAGCAAATTTGAGATTTGAAACAAGATTACTGTTCACATGGCCAACTGTACGTTGCAAGATCAGCGTACAGTTTGGTCATATTACAACTGGAGGGCCGAACTCACAATGTGGTATACAAAGAGATCCTTAACAAATAATTATTGGTATATTTTCCCTCAGTTTAAAAAGGTTTAATTTTCTTCTTAATAAAAATTTTAAGGCAGTACTTCGCTGCTGCGAAGCGCGAGTATTTTGCTAGTTAATAATAAATCCTCCTCTCCACCCAGCAGCTCCATTACACTTCCTCCCAACTCCGGCTCAGTCTGCTGGGTTTCTCACAGTCCTGTTTATAGTCCGTGACCCGGAAGTGCTTCTGTCCTTCAGTCCATGTGATGCCATAGTACTTCCGGGTCAGATGAAAACTTCTCCTTTTCCTTCAGCCCAGAAGTACTTTATGTCTTCCGTCCCCGTGACTAGGGAGTACTTCCAGGTTATAATAGAAACCATTGTTCCTCCCTGCAGCATCCCCTGGTGGCCCCCATGGTATCCAGCAGGGCTGTGAAGTAAAACTCCAATGTCCATGATGCCCTGCAGGGATTCGGGGCACCTCCATGTTAAAGGGAGGACTCCACCTAGTGGCATGAGGGTGTTGGCTGGGATAAACTGCCGGCCATCTCTCACACAGTTCAGTAAGGAGAAACGTATTTAGTAACAACGTTTTTTAAGCAAAGGAAAATTAAGAGGAATCATGAATGAAGTGTTGAAAATTATGAAGGGAATTAGTTCAAGTTTATTGTCATGTGCATAGTAAGGAAACACGTTTCCCTGTACAATGAAATTTTTTCTTTGTTGTCCACATCAAATGACAAAACCAATGTATAAAGATAAACATAATAAGTAGCAGATAGATAATAAATAACAGAGGCAGCATAAAGTATAAAAACAGAATAGAAGTATAAAGTGTAATTGTGCAGGTAGGTGTGTGATGTCAAATACAGTTGTGTGAGGTAGAGAGAATGAGGTGGCCCGTGGTTATAAACTCCAGTCAGTTATTCAGGAGTCTAATGGCCCTGGGAAAGAAAGAGTTCTTTAGCCTGGAAGTCCTGCATTTCATACTTCTATACCTCCTGCCTGAGGGTGGAAGTGTGAACCGTTTGTGTTGGGGGTAGGTGGGGTCCCTGAGGATCGAGGCAGTTCTCCTGTGGACTCTGCAGTTATTTTAAAATGAACAAGGCTAGATTTTGCACAAACATAGACACATAATGTGGTAGACAGTAGGGCTTTAGGGACACTCAGAACTCGAATTAGGTGGATAAGAACAGCGAGCTTTGTTGAGCTGAATGGCTTGTTCTTGTCTAGATTGTCCTACTGTTCTAATGTTCAAAGTTAATCACATAGTGCTTTACACAGTAGGAGGATGTAGAATGCAGCCAAGGTCACAAAATTACAGGACAGAGAGAGGCATGAAAGCTCAATGCAGTAAAGCAAAGATCCTGACACACACGCACTCATTTATGTACTACAGGTATGCATGTATGTTTCTTTAGTTAGTTTTACAAATGCTGTTTGCTACAAGATGTCTTCCGGTTGCTTTGGACCACTTATAATCAATCCTCTTATGAATGTAAATAAAGCAAAAGATTTGTTTTCAATTCATGACAAGTCAACCACCACCAGTTCTTAAGATTATTACTTTCAACTGTAATCTATACATTAACACGACATGGGGACAATTCGCTGTGGCTCCTTAAAGAATTTCTTTCTTTTTTTTTTCCTCCAAACACACTATCAGAGTCCTGTGTGCACTGGTACTTTTGAAAACGCACATGGGAATCTGATTTTCATGGGGCTCTCAGTGTTTCACATCACAGGCCCTTTGTGACGTTTGCCACCGATGCACGCATGCCCAGTGTAAGTGAAGGTCTCCATCATACGCATTTTTGGATATTTCAGTATGGACAGCAATCTTTTTATAAATGATGCAAAAATCCACTGTGTTTTGCAATCGTTTTTGTTTAAAAGCTTTGGTTTTAAATAAAAATGTGGTAGTGTGGCCTGTTATTTTCTAAACTGACTTACTGCACTAATCCCACTAGATCCTTTCTAAGCTATATTTTATATCGATGTCTTGATGTTTTTTTGCTTTACCTTAAATTGATAGTTACAAATGTGTTCTGAAATTTTTCAGGTGGGGATGACAGAAGTTTCAATCTGGGGTGTCATTATTATGACACGTACAGAGTACAGTGGAACCTCGGTTCACGACCATAATTCGTTTCAAAACTCTGGTCATAAACCGATTTGGTCGTGAACCAAAGCAATTTTCACCATAGGATTGTATGTAAATACAATTAATCCGTTCCAGACCGTACAAACTGTATGTAAATATATATTTTTTAGTTTTTAAGCACAAATATACTTAATTATACCATAGAATGCACAGCGTAATAGTAAACTAAATGTAAAAACATTGAATAACACTGAGAAAACCTTGAACAACAGAGAAAACTAACACTGCAAGAGTTTGCACTATAGTGCTAGGAACCACTCGCTAAAAACACTTTTTTTTTAATGAGTTTTAAGCACAGGTAAAAAAATGAACATTTCAAAAATGTGTATGTGCGTGTGTGTGTGTGCCTCTGTCTCGCGAGCCTGTGTGTATGTGTCTCTCTCGCACGCCTCTGTGTGTGTGTGTGTCTCTCACGCGCCTGTGTGTGTGTCTCTCTCTCTTGCTCGCTCGATCGCTGCACAGGAAATGCACAAGGAGAAACTGAACATGTACAAATACCGAATATGTGGTCGTGAACCGAGGCAGAGGTTTGGTGAACTTTTTGGTCGTAAACCGATTTGTACGTGTACCGAGACATTCGTGAACCAACGTTCCACAGTATTGTGCAATTCTTCTTTGCAGTGCCATGATTAACGATTATAACAACCTTATCTTAAAACTTTTGTCTTCCTTACGTCAAGATGTGTCCTTTATATATTTAAAAAATTGGAATTAAGTGATGACAATGGAAATATTTTATTATGAAGGAAACTTCCCTCGTCTTTTAGGACAGAACTGTGGCCATCACTGTATCTCACTGTTTTAGTGTCCTGCGTTGAGATCTCTACCACATCATTGTTCGTGTAGATTTCTGCCAAGTTTATATTGGTTTTCTCAGGGTACTCTGGTTTCCTCCCAAAGACATGCATGTTAGGCTTTTTTTAATGCTGAATTTGTCAAAAATAATTTAAAATCAGAATCAGACCATGTTGACAAATACTGTATACGACAGATGCACTCATTCATATGCTCTACTTAATCACACAGCAACCACCGTTACACCTGCCTCGCACTCTCCAACTTGCATTTTTTAACTTGCACTGCATTTTTATCACTCTTTAATTAATATTGTTTTTATTGTTTTTATCAGTATGCTGCTGCTGGAGTATGTGAATTTCCCCTTGGGGATTAATAAAGTAGTTATTTATTGTCACAGATGTCCGATAACACTGCCCAGCCGGGACGCCTGCATAGTCCCCGACTTGGACAATGTTACTTCTCGGCCACGAGAGGGCAACCGCCCGGGGCTAATTGGGGGCCACAGGGACAGAGCTGCGATGCTCTTTATGAGAGGACGTGGCCACCGCCAGGGCCGGACAGAGAAGCCTGGATAGCAGCACTTCTGCCACACCAGGAAGTGTTGCTGGAAGTAATTCCAAGGTCACCTGGAGGGCTTCCAGGTGCTTTCCTGACACTTCCGGCACATCCGGGAAGTGATGTCAAGGGGAGCACCTGATGCTCATCCGGGTCATGATAAACGGGGAAGCCTCCCTCCAGTAGACGAGCCAGAGTTGGGAGATAGGAGACAAAGCTTGTGAGGAGGACAGGAGGTCAAGGAAGGAGAAAGATGAAGAAGACGCGAGAAGAAGAAAACAAAGACAAAGGAAGAGAGTTGGTGCTGATAGACATTGTGGTGCTTAAGAACTCAATAAAGGAGTGTGTTTTGGACATCCTGGTGTCAGTCTGTCTGTGTCTGGGGGTACGCTTTCCACACTATCTATCTGTCTGTCTGTCTATCTATACACCAAATTAGAGCTGTTGACTTGCCGTGGCTAAGCTAGACATATTGTTTTCATCAGGATAACAATATAGAGCAGTGCTCATCCATTTGTGTCATAGTAAAAATTAGGACTGTCAGATCAAATGCCACTATTAGAATAGAACTTGAATGTGTTTTTTTCTTTTAATTTTCTGACAATAGAATATAAAAAAGCAGTTGTTTGCATTACCTCAAACCAATATCAGACGTGTTATTCCACATGCTGTTTTACAAAACCTATTTTGCTCATCACTCACAGGATCTTTTCTGCCTGTGCTTATTTGTATTGTTGAATGGTAGTGTCATTAATGAAATGAACAGACCTCAGTGTTTAAACACAACCCTTCACCTGTCATGTTCTGATTCTCTCTTGGACCTGAGAGAGCTTACTTACTTCTGCTTTATACTAGAAATGTTGGGCATTCATTGAATCAAGCACAAATTGGATTTCAGTTTCATTGAAGACAAAGGAAATAACTGCCATATTTCTGGTTGCTTTTTCTGTCATCACAACACTTCTATAACCTAATTTTATTTAGCCTTTTCAGTGTCAGCAATATCGGGTTAAGCTATCTCAGCCAACCCGATATGGAGTTCCAGCCATGGCTGATGAAGTGAGGCCTCCAAACAGCTCCACAAAAGGCAGACCAGAGTCTTCACAGGCCAACCCAGAAGAGGTTCACTTCAGACCAGCTTGCCCCACAAATCTACCTGTGAGTTACAGTCTGATGAAGCACCAAAATGGGCAGCTGGCTGTGAAGGCTCAAAAAGACTATGAGTCCCAAAATATATACAGGAGATAAAGATGTGAAAGCTCAGTTTTGTAAAGACAATCCCAAACTTTAATCTTTATCAATTTGGTTTCATTTACAAAAACAGAAGAAATAACAAAAACTCTCAAAAATAGCAAAAACAATGATGCCTTAAATAATATAGAGCAGAGATAATCATACGAGCCAGTAAATCCACAAAAGAAAGCAATGCTTACTATAAAACTCCTTCACACTTCAAAATGCGCTGCTCACTAACCTCCTCGGGGCTACTTATCAAGCCAGCGGGTGGCCCGCCTCCTGAGGTTTCATCCACAAAGAACAAAGAATATAGGCACATTTAAAGATAGTATATAATTGTACCAATGCCCAAATGTTACAATTGTAAATAAAATTATAAAAATAAATAAATAATAAAAAGAATGGGGGCTAACAATACTACTCTTCTGCTGACCTTAAATTTTACAGGCCACACCACGCACAATGCAAGTACAAAAGAAATTGATGCTATAAATTTGAGTTTCAATAATAAAATGAAATAATAGACAATAGGACAATTACCCATCGATGACACCCTCCCCAGTACACAAGAAAAAACTACATAAGTACAGCATGCCATATAAAAACAAGTAATATAATGGAAATGGAAAAAGAAAAGTCCAATCATTTAACAACAATAAAAATAACAATGAAACAACAAATAAATACAAACCAGGGAGAAAACTATGGTTTTATCACAACACAATTTGACATGTGGATGCTGATTTGACACACAATGCATAAAACAATAAAACGTCATCAAAAATAAATATTAAAGTCACCTGTGTGACCCTTTTTTGTTTTGTGGCTACAAAAGGGAAAAAAGGAGAAACTACTGTAAGTCCTGTTTGTTATTCCTTGACCACTTACTCAGGCCCACATAACTCAACTGGCTTCCTGTGTTAAATTTATCAAGGCACGTCCTCTATACCCGATCTGTTGTCCTGCAGTTGTGTTTTTTTCTGTTTAAAAATGTTTTAAAGACTTCTAGAAAAAAGAAGAATTTATTAATGATTGCATTTACCATGTTTGAGCAATCACAAGTGATTTCATCTTGTATTTTTATATACAGTACTTACCAGTATAGCGAAGCTATGTACATTTCCACCTTCTTTTTGATCCCTCACTACTCAAAGTAAAGAATTTTGTTTTCCTTTTTTTGAAGACTACAGATTTCACTTTCTTCTTTTAAGCAACTGTATATACCAGTAAGTCATTACTGTTATAAACTAACAAGATTTATAGTTACCAGGAGAAGAACATGAAATCAAAACAGGTCCAAACCAGGAGATCCAAAGAAAGATCAACAAAAACAGTGAAGAACGTAAGCAGAAGGTCAATACACAAACCAACAAAGCATGAAGATTTCTAACAAGCAATACAACTGTTGTTTGTTTGTTTGTTTTATCCACAGCTCAGACAGGGAAAGATTGCCCTAGAAAAGCATTATATCCACTGCATCACAGTAATCAGAATCCTTACACAGAGCAAAAACACAGAAACAGAAAAATCCAACAATTATATATCTCCAATATACTAACAACCCAATTGTGCTTCACTCACTCGGAATATGGAACCAATGTAGGAAGTATTTTAAGATAGAGAAGCAAAACATATAAACATAAAAACATATCCATCCATCCATCCATCCGTTATCTCCTAAGTACAGGGTCACGGGGTCTGCTTGAGCCAATCCCATCCAACACAGGGTGCAAGGTAGGAAACAAACCCCGGGCAGGGGGTCAGAACATCTGGATGAAAACCCACACAGACACGGGGAGAACATGCAAACTCCACGCAAGGAGGACCCGGGAAGCGAACCCGGGTGTCCTAACTGCAAGGCAGCAGCACTACCACTGCACCATCGTGCTGCCCTAACAATTATAACAATTCACAATATTCACAAGAAAGACCAAACCACCTTTCGCCAGAGTGCATACGACATACAGCAAGGGACTGCAATTCCCATGAGACTTTAGACTGAGAGCAGTCCTGCAATGGAGATTGACAGGTGGCCGGCCCTTCCTCTTGGGGAACCACCCACAAAACACAAGGATTAAAACTGAAGCATAACACAATGGCAAAATCAAATACAAAGAATACTGCAAGCAACAGTCAAAAATAACATTCACTCAAACAGAAGAATCAAAAATGAAGAAAAAAGACACAAGACAAGAATTTGAACCCCAGCCAGGGGAATGTCGAGATGAAATACAATAACAGTGCATTCTCTGCAGGCACACAGTAAGCAAAAAGGTAAAAGTATTAAAGATAATTATGAAAAATATCTTTAAAAAGCACATAAACATGTATTTAGCACCCAGAATATATAAGATGCCTTTCAATATACAATGGATTCAGAAAGTATGCCTGTCTCTTCACTTTCTACATGTTATAGTGTAGTAGATTTAGTTTCAAATTGATTCATTTGCCATGTTTGCCCATCAATCTGATCAATAACCCCTAATGACAAAGTCAAAACATGTTTTTAAAAAAAATTTCAAATTTATCAAAGATCAAAAACTGAACTTTCTTTAACTCTTCAGACCCTTTGCTGTGGCCCACAAATTGCGGACAAGTCATTCTGTTTGCTTTATTTCTCCTGCAGATGTGTCCAGAATGTCTGATTGGGGTACAACTCAGTGGGGCATCGTTTGCAAAGGCTACCACGTTGTTTATTGTTTGCAAATAAAAGTGCAAAAATTTCCAAAAATCCTGTTTTCTCTTCGTCATTTTGGGGTGTTGAGTGTTGTTTGATGAGGAGGAAAAAATGAATTTAAACAATTTTAGCGTAAGGCTGCAGCATAACAAAATGTGAAAAAGTGAAGGGCTCTGAATACTTTCTAAATGCACCACATGTATGCTTACCTTTGTTGCTACCATCCTACTAATTTTGTTTTAATGCATTTGGAAGAGGTCATACAAAATGAATAATTTTCATGGTTTTGTTTGTCAATTTCATATCATATCAGTTACTTATTTAACCAATCCTGTTGCCCTTTGTCGCAATAGCTGTGCCGGCTGCTCTTTTCTGAGCTCTTCTGTGACTTTGGTAACAGTGTCAGTCACGACAAGTCAATGGCCACTGGTGTCTGTGCTTCACAGCTGGTAACTGCAGGCCATGTACACAAACCAACCACTCAGCTTCCTGAGGCAAGAGACCACAGTCTGAGTAAGTCGCCGCTCTTCTTCTTGATAGATAAGCCTCAGGGATGAGTCTGATAACAACCGCAAATCCACCCTGCTCTCGATGACTGGGTGCTTTTAGGGCCCTCCTTTTTCCTGTATTTCTTCACTGCAAGAAAAAAAAAAGAATTCTAATTATGTCTATGTTGAATCCTTAAACATGATGCTCATGGGTCAAATTATCTTCTGACATCAGACTTCCAATACCGCAGCAAGCTTCCTTTGTCTTTTGTCACTGTGAACATGCATGATAAACAAAGAACTTAACTTTAGGTGCTCAGCATAGCCAATTTTGTTTGGTTTCGAATTGTGCCTTTTCCATAAATGGTGCCTCAATGCATGCATCCTGGGCTTTAGTCTCACGAACCTTCCAACATCTTTAGTACTTTCTGCCATTTCCCCCCATTAATATACTTTTGTTTTTGCAATAATAAGACAAGCAAATGAATGCAACACCAGCTCTGAATGTGCCAACCCTTTCAAAATAGACGGAAATGGCTGGCTGAAGTGTGCCTCAAGCATGATGCTTCCCCTGTAATTAGTGTGAAGCTGATCTAAGAGCATGGCATGCTGTAATCTTGTGCAGGTTACCTACTTTCATGTTTTCAGCCAAATTAGCCCTTTTACCACCTGCTGCAAAGAAATGGCTGTCTCCAGGAGGGATGCCGAAAGCCCACTCACACTTTATACAAACAGCTGGTGGGGGGGCACATTTACAGTAAGAACAGCAACTGCAGCTACAGCCCACAGCACAGTGACCTGAGTGCCCCTCAGTGGAAACTATTGTGCACACAGAGCCATCAGCAGGCGGTTATTACAGGGATCAGTAGCCATAAAAAAGTGAGGCAACTAAAAAGTACAGAAACTGTTAAAGGAGCATATGCTACCGTTAAATTGGGGGCAAAAATGTCTTTTACTAATTCTGCCTCTTAGAGGTATAAATCAGCAAGACTGTTTAGACGAGAACAGACCATTCAGCCCAACAAATGCCGCCAGTCCTATTCATTTAACTCCTCCAAAATAACATCAAATCGAGTTTTGAAAGTCTCCAAAGTCCTACCCTCTACACTTGGTAGCTTATTCCAAGTGTCTATGGTTCTCTGTGTGAAGAAAAACTTCCTAATGTTTGTGTGAAATTTACCCTTAACAAGTTTCTGACTGTGTCCCTGTGTTCTTGATGAACTCATTTTAAAATAACAGTCTTGATCCACTGTACTAATTCACTTCATAATTTTAAACACTTCAATCATGTCACCTCTTAATCTTCTTTTGCTTAAACTGTATAGGCTCAGCTCTTTTAATCTTTCCTCATAACAAATCCTCTAACCCTGAATCAGCCTAGTCGCTCTTCTCTGGACATTTTCTAGTGCTGCTATGTCATTTATGTAGCCTGGAGACCAAAACTTGAGCATAATCTCCTTGGACTTGTATTTTACACATCAGGGCACTAGATAGATAGATAGATAGATAGATAGATAGATAGATAGATAGATAGATAGATAGATAGATAGATAGATAGATAGGACGGTGACAGCAGTCTGTTGCTGAAGCTGCACCTCTGTTTGGAGATGATACTGTTTAGTGGATGCAGTGGTTTCTTCATTATTGACTCAGTGCCCGTCGCTCTGCCACAGATGTCAAACTGTCCAGCTCCATGCCTACAATAGAGCCTGCCTTCCTCACCAGTTTGTCCAGGCGTGAGGCGTCCTTTTTCTTTATGCTGCCTCCCCAGCACACCACAGCGTAGAAGATGGCGCTCGCCACAACCGTCTGATAGAACATCTGCAGCATCTTATTGCAGATGTTGAAAGACGCCAGCCTTCTAAGGAAGTATAGTCGGCTCTGACCTTTCTTACACAGAGCATCAGCATTGGCAGTCCAGTCCAATTTATCATCCAGCTGCACTCCCAGGTATTTATAGGTCTGTACCCTCTGCACACAGTCACCTCTGATGATCATGGGGTCCGTGAAGGGCCTGGGCCTCCTAAAATCCACCACCAGCTCCTTGGTTTTGCTGGTGTTCAGGTGTAGGTGGTTTGAGTTGCACCATTTAACAAAGTCCTTGATTAGCTTCTTATACTCCTCGTCCTCGTCCTGCCCACTCCTGATGCAGCTCACAATAGCAGTGTCATCAGCTAATTTTTGCACATGGCAGGACTCCGAGTTGTATTGGAAATCTGATGTATATAGGCTGAACTGGACCAGGGAAAGTGCAGTTTTTTGCGCCACTCCTGTTTTGCTGATGACAATGTCAGACCTTCAGTTCCCGAGACGCACATACTGAGGTCTGTCTGCAAGATAGTCCATGATCCATGCTACCAGGTACGAATGTACTCCCATCTCTGTCAGCTTGTCCCTAAAGAGCAGAGGTTGGATGGTGTATAACTGAACATTCTGTTAGTCTTCTTAATAACTTCTGAACAGAGGTTGAGAGTGACAGGTCCACAATGACCCCTAAATCCTTCTCAAAAAGTGTACTTCCCATTTCCAGACATCACAGTTGGAGAAGTACATTCACCTAGCTGCATCATCATCATCATTATTGCAGCATTTTAGTTCTGTCTTAAGGATCTATAAACCAGAATTCAAATGCTATCCATGTGCCATTTGCATGTCCTCCCTGTATCTGTGTAGGCTCGGTGAATTGTCGATATTAAATTGGCCCAAGTGTATAATTGGAATGGGTGTGTGTGTGTGGCTGTGTTAGCCCTGTGATGGAGTGGCACCCTGTCCAGGGTTTCTTCCTGCCTTACGCTCTATGCTAGCTGGGATAGGCTCAAGCAGACCCCCACAACCCTGTTCAGGATTAAGCAGGTGATCTGGAAAGAGGAGGGAGATATGTCTGCCTTGGCAGTATAAACACAAGACATGCTGCTGAACTTTGTAGGGATGCATGCCAGCATTCCTTTAAGCAGAGAGTTGCAGTAGTCTAGATGTGACAAGACCAAAGCCCAGATCAAGAGTTGTACTGGATGCTATGCATACAGGGAGTTGTGGTTTGTTGGGCTATAAGTAAAAACGGGGTTATCCCCATTCCAGTTGTAATTCTGTGAATTGGGCAGAAGTAAACCCAGGAGGTGTTTATGTCACTTCATGGCCAAAGTGAACTTGTCCTTAGTGTCAGAAGGTGAGCACCAGCCAGATTTCAGCTGGTGAGGGTTACTGATACTAGGGTGAGAAAAGGAATGTACTTTCAACATGAGAAGCTGGGTAGACAGGGGTCAACACCTTTTGTGGCAAGCAGAAACAGCAGTAACTTACTTACCATTCTGTATGCTTTGGTACTTTGTGTTCTCCCCGTGCTTATCCCACCTATATGTTATCAGTTTCCTCTTTCTTCAGAAAAACCCACAAGTGTCAAGTTCTGACCTTCATCTGCTGTTTGATAGTATTAGTTGAACGCCTTCTGGATTGCATTCACTATTTCCACTTGTGCTAACATTATTTATGTCTTTGTAATCCGCGTTCTACTTAACCTTAACTTCCATTTTATAATTTAGTACCAATCAATCATCATTTGAATACCACAGCCTACTTGAGTATTGCTGCTAAGCATGTGCATCCCTTCACTGGCTGGCATGATAATGTACCATGTCACAAGATCATCCAAAACTGGTTCAATGAAATGAGTTCAGTGTTCTTCAGTGACCATCCTAGTAATGGGAGCGACATCCAGTCAAACACCTTTAGGATGTGGTAGAATGGGAGATTCACACCACAAATGTGCAGCTGACAAATTTGCTGACATTGTGTAAAACGCAATCATGTGAACATGGACCCGAATCTCAAAGGAGAAGTTTCAGCATTGTGTGGCTTTGGAATCCATGCCATGAAGGATTAAGTTTATATTACATTAAGTGCCAAAAGAGGCCTTACCAAGTGTTGGTATAGTGGTTCAAAGAAGTTGATCAATGAGTGTATTTGTTCTAAATCTTTATTTTTATTTTATTTTTTGGCAAGTTCTCCCCATATCTTTGTGGGTTTCCTCCACTCAATTGGATGTGCATTCAGATGGCATACCATGAGCCTCCCTCCATCAGAGGGGGTAGTAGGGAGGAGGTCAGCATCTTTAAATGTTTTAGAGTCACAATCATTGATGACCTGAATTAGTTTCTGGCTATCATCAAGAAAATAACATTGAAATTTGCAAAGATTAGAAAATAAATAAATAAATGAAAGAGTTATCAACAGAAATCAGCATAAATAAAACTGCTGCAGAGTGTAGGTTGTTTTAAAATCCTTAAAAGTTTCAATATTAGTAGCCAGAGCTTAACTGGACAATATACTATTGTATATGCTATGTTGAAATGGCCACGGAGAAGAGGAAAAAAAACCTCCAACTTTCAAGGATGCCGGAGAAAATAAATGTCTAGCGGTTCCAAGGCCAAAACAGTGTCCAGACCCCTAGGGCATTCTACAGTACAGTAAAACCTTGGCTAACAAATCCTTTGAGAATGAAGCTCAAACTGCCATCTACCGCTGATGGAAAAGCAACGGCTGAAAATTCCAAATGCAAAGTATTCAGAGACAGACTTGCTGCACTGGAGGATGGATGCAGAAGGAATAATATTAGAATTGAACGTCTCCCTGATAAAGTCCAAACCCAATGAAATTCGCAGCTGAACTGTTCTCTAAAATAATTGGAGAGGACTTCAAATCAGACACCGAGATAGCAGCAGCTTGCCATATACGGGATTTAAATACCTGCAAACCTAGGGCTCTTATTATGTGTCTAAATTACCTATATAATATTACCTCTGTAGCGCTGCTGCCTCACAGTTAGGAGACCTGGGTTCGTTTCCCGGGTACTCCCTACATGGAATTTGTATGTTCTCCCCATGTCTCTTTGGGTTTCGTCCAGGTGCTCAGGTTTACTCCCACAGTCCAAAGACATGCAGGTTAGGTGCACTGGTGATCTTAAATTGTCCCTAGTGTGTCCTTGGTGTGTGGGTGTGTGTGTGTGTGTGCCTTGCAGTGGGCTGGCGCCCTGCTCGGGGTTTGTTTCCTGCCTTACACCCTGTGTTGGCTGGGATTGACTCCACCTGACCTGTAGTTAGGATATAGTGGGTTCGATAATGGATGGATGGATATTACCTCTCTGACAGAAACGAGAGATTTTATTTGAAAATAACTACATTCATATTTTCCCTGATTTCTCACCCTCAACAGCTGCTAAACGTGCCACTTTTTACAACATTAAACAGCTGAGGTCAGATACAGCCTCTTGTATCCTGCCAAACTGAAAGTGGATATTAAAGGCAAGCTCTACATTTTTACTTCTACTGAGGAAGCAGAAAAAGAGCTAAGAAAAGTGAATCCGACCCTTTTTTGAAAATACGATCGTGAGTCGCATCCTGCCATGGCATGGCAATGAAGATCTTACTGCCAGTTTGATCCGCTTGCAATAATACTGGTACCATAATTATACATTCTTTTCCCTTCTCAGCCACTTTTTGTTTATGCTTTAATTACAATTATATGCGTATATGTATGTATGTGCACTTTTTTTTTTAATGAGACTGTTTAACTTAATAGCCTTGGTTTATTGTATTAGGGCCTACTATGCTTATCCAGGGCTACTGTTTAACATCATTCTCTGGGTTTACTCTCTCAGGACGGTTAAAGATTATATTTTATGCTTATAGTATTTAGACTTTATCGGCAATAGATGTCTCTATTTTTAATCCTCAAACGCCGCTGCTCGGGGGCTTGTTTTGTTTTTGACGTGCTCTGTCTCTAGGTATGTCAGGGGACTGGGACTTTGTGAAGTGGGGTCCAGCCTCACATGGGGAGGCAAAATAGAGGGGCGAGGGATAAAGGGAGGAGAGAAAGAGAGCAAGCTATTTCTAATCTCTCCTTTTAATCCTTATAATGGTAAGTGCCAGTGTAACAATAGGCTTCGCGGCAATAACTCCTAGAAAAATTGGAACTTATGGTCAAAGCTATCTTATCTTACGTTAAGACTACAAAATGACAACAAATGTTCAGAAGCAAAGTCTCCATGACTGAACAGTTAACTTTGTGAGCTGGAATGCTAAAGAGCTGAATCACAAATTAAAGAGAAAGAAAGTGTTCTTTCTTCTAACAGGTCTAAATGCTAAAATAGTATTTTTACAGGAGACTCAAATAGTAAGCAAGTATCAGTTTCGGCTGCAAAAAGACTGGACTGGCCAAATATTCCATTCCAGCTTTACAAAGAAGAGATGTGGGAATTCTTATATATAGAACAGTCTCGTTTGTGGTATCTGATGTAGAATCTGATCCTGAAGGGAGATATGTGATTGTCGTGGGTAATTTATTTTACTGTAAAGTGACTTTGATAAAAATCTATGTACCCAGTGTGGATGATAGGGACTTCATCCAAAACATATTTGCATCCATTTCCAATGTGAACACTCATAAAATTGTAATGGCTGGGGACTTTAATTGTGTTTTAAATCCAGACCTAGATAGGTCTCCTGCCACAGGGGCGATGACGTCTAACACTACAAAAACAATCGCACAGTTTGTAACTGATCACAACTTATCAGATCCCTGGAGAGTTCTAAACCCAAACCCTTTTTGCAATTGCCATTCAGCCACTGGCAGTTCACTGTCGAAATGCTAATCATATAAAGGGGATTATCAGTGAAGGACTTGAACAGAAAATTTCTCTATATGCAGATGATATGATACTGTATGTATCTGATCCACAAAATATTGTGCCTGCAGTCCTAACAGCACTAACAGAATTTCTCAGAATTAATTTGAATAGAAGTGTACTCTTTCCAGTGAATTCTTAAGCACACAATATTAGATTGGATACCTTCCCTTTAATCATCTCAGATCAGTTTAAATACCTAGGGGTAAACATCACAAGTAAACATAAAGGTCTTTATCAACAAAATTCTGCCGTCTTTATGAAAAAAATTAAATAAGACTTGCATAGATGGTCAACCCTTCATCTCACTTTACCTGGAATAGTTAACATTGTCAAGATGAATTCCTTCCTAAGCTTCTTTTCTATTTTAAAACATTCCAATATACATCAATAAATATTTTTTAAGAAATTAAATTCAACCATAACCTCATTTATTTGGAATTCTAAACATCCATGTATCCAAAGGGCGACCCCACAAAGACCTAAGGCAGAAGGTGGCATGGCTGTACCTAACTTTCAGTTTTATTACTGGGCGGCAAATATACAAGCAATAAAAACCTGGACATGGACACAAATAGATGAACAGACGCAGGCCTGGTCCACAAAAGAAATAAAATCCTACAGTACTTCTTTATATTCCTTGCTTTGTACCCCAATAAGTTCAAGTTATCTCCAATATACTAACAACCCAATTGTGCTTCACTCACTCGGAATATGGAACCAATGTAGGAAGTATTTTAAGATAGAGAAGCAAAACATATAAACATATAAAACATAAAAACATATCCATCCATCCATCCATTATCCAACCCGCTATATCCTAACTAAGGGTCACAGGGGTCTGCTGGAGCCAATCACAGCCAACACAGGGCGCAAGGCAATGAACAAACTCCGGGCAGGGTGCCAGCCCATATAAAACATTTTACACCCAGAGTACAGTGGGAAAAGGATCTCTCACTCAACATCTCAGAAAAGGAGTGGAAGGCAGCAATGCACAGAATTCACTCGAGCTCCATATGCGCAATGCATACAATTATTCAACTTAAAATTCTATATCAAGCGCATCTATCTCATTTAAATTTGTCCAAAATGTTTACAGGGCAATATCCAACCTGCGGACGACGCTGCAATCAAGTTCCGGCCTCACTGGGTCAAATATTTTGGACGTGCACCAAATTAACGTCATTTTGGACCAAAATCTCTAAAGGCCTTTCAGACAGCCTTGGTGTCACAATCCCTCCTAACCCACTAACAGCTGTGTTTCGTGTTCTTCCAGATGGCCTTAAAGTGGAGAAGGACAAACAAACTGTGATTGCCTGTAATACACTATTGGCACGCAGACTTATTTTGCTTAACTGGAAGAATCCTAACTCTCCTCTTTTGAGTCAGTGGGTAACCGATGTTATATACTATTCGAAACTGGGAAAAATCAAATTCGCACTTAGTGGACCTGTACAAAACTTTTTCAAAACCTGGCACGATCTATTCAAATTCATTTTAGAATAAGCAATTAAATTAAGGAAGCAGATTCTGTTCCCTCTTTTTTATTCTATTTCTTTGTTTACTTATTTTTACTACTAGTTTAAAGTTTTACTCTGCTGGCCTAGCTCTCTTTCTTTGGGGTGGGGGTTGATTTGTTTCGGACCTAGTTTTGTTAAACTTGACTTGCTTGTATGAAATGTTATTTGATTTTAATAAAATTGATAAAGTGCAAAAAAAAGAGAATGAAGTTCCTTTATAAAGACGTCCACATAAAACACACCATGACACACGTGCGCATTCAAGTGCCAGACTGATAGAGTGTCTGTTGTTGATATTGTGGGTGCTGTGGATGGAAAATGTAACCATTACTGGAGACATCCCCAGTATCAGACTTTTGTCATATTCTTCCAAAATAATGGATTCTGGCTTCCATTTTAGGACATTGTACAACACTCATGGGGGTTCTGGACAGTCAGGTGACCAGAATCATATAAATTTGACTGGCCTTTTCTTAACAAACGTTGCTTTTCAGAGATTTGTTTTATCTGAAATTGGTTGACACTGGAGTTTTATTTTCTTCACCTTATGGTTATCTAACTATATTTCATTTTTTTGTTTTTCTAAAGCACTTTTTATTGAGTATGGGCTCAGAGTGCTTGTGGAAGTTTCCATCCATAATGAAATAACATAAATAAATAAACCATACACATTTTGTATGAACCTCTGGTCAAACTGACGAAATTTAAATCTGAAAACATGATATTTTCACAATATACAGTGGCCTCATAAAGTAGCCAGGCCCCTTCACTTTCTGCACGTTTAATTGTATAGTAAATGTAATGTTACATGGATAAATATGTTATTTTTGCTCATCAATCTACTGTACACTCATTAACCCATAAGGACAAAGTGAAAAAATGGTTTCAGAAGGGTTTACAAATTTTTAAAAAATCAAAAACCTCTGTCTCTGGGTAGGAGTAGCAGCTTGTCAATTTAGCTGCCACAGCAGGATGTTGAGAACCAATGTGGGTTACTAAGAGTTCACAGTCACAGTCAAGTTTGTATTTTTGTACAAATGACTAACAAATAGTTTTGCAACATAAAAAGCTAATTAGCAGCTCATATCGTTTACTCATTTCTTCTACTTCCTCGGATGTGTATTAGGTTGATTGGCGATTCTAAAATGGCCCAGTATGAATGAGTGTGGGTGTTTTTCCTCTTTGAAGGTCTGACACTTGGTCCAGTGTTGGTTTCTGGCATATATGTTTCTTGCTGCCAACCCTGTAAGGCTTTAGTAACCCTGTAACTGAATAAGTAGGCACTGCGGTACAGTGAGTCAGAGGTCGGTGGCAGGGTGTGATTTTTATATAAAAACAGTGCGGCACAAGATTTGTGGATGTGGATGTGGGCCACGAGGTGTTCTATGGGAAAATTGGGTGATTATTCATTCACAAGCAAACACGATCACCTCAGCCATTCCTCACTGAAACTCTGTCTTTGAGGCGAGCACCTATACCCTCAAAGTATAGAAGGAGTCTTGAGTAGAGAGACAAGGGGGGAAAAGAAAGAAAGGCAAAGGGAGAAAATCACGAAAAATGGTTTGGTGAGAGAATAAAGAGAAAGAAGATCAGTGTGGTGGACAGGAGGTAAGGTGGTCGGGTAGCCCCGCAAGGAGCAAGAGGGATAGCAGTCCAGGGGATTGTTACCCCTGGTGTTCATTGTGAAGAGCAGGGAGGGCCAAAGACTTTGTAGGTCATCCTAGGGATGCTTAGTGATAGTGGTGAGACTATGAAGGATCCAATTGGGTTAGCAGCTGAGACGAAAGCTGTTGAAAAAGGACCTTGTTTGCTGGCGTCTCAGCCCTGCTGAAAACAACCAGAGGGTGAGCACTGGAGATGAGAGAAAGGGAGAGAAATGAGAGAAAGTATCAGCTATCTTGTTGATTGTGTCATCATTGCACTAGTACATCCTCAGTACATGACTATCAATGTCCCGGGAAATGGGTAATGCCAAGGCTGCGGGCACCTGGGGCATCACAGGCACAGAAGTAACCTTTACTATTGATTTGATTTAGGTTTTCTTTACTTCAGATGTTGGTACATATGATATAACAATATATAGGTTCATAGGACCATAGAGTTTAGTAAACAAATTCAGCAATTGCTTGCTTTGCATGTCAACTAACGTCATACACCACTTCCCAACTCGTGATTTGTTCCCCCTTCACAGAAAATACCACTTCTCCTTTAACTTTATTCTGACTTAAAAATTATATTCCTTGAAATGGTGTTTTCCCAAAGTTTTTTCAAGCAGCACTCTAAAAATTCTTGTTCTGTATTTTTGTTTTACAATCACACAAAGAGAAATGGAATATCCCCTTCACAACTCTCCATTGAATCTGGAGTGTTAACAATTCGATACAAACCCCCATAAACACAATACCATACCACTCCTCAAAACCACAATTAAAAGATTATCATCTCTCATAAAGGAGAAGAACAGTCCTACAAAATGACCAATGCCTGTCTGCACCTTTTTTCTCACTCACAGAAGAGACAGCTATTTTGCTTTCCCACAAGCCATGCTATCTCTTAACCTCACCACTTGTTATTTTTAGGTGTCATTTCCTTCTGAATTTACATGTTGCTCCAAATACGTATATCTGTAGCAAGAAGCTGTTATTCACATCATTTCTTGCAGTCATTTTTTGCGTCAGGACTATCATGACTTTTATTCTTATGGGCCGTCTAAAATGTTTATAGGCACAAGGCAACACTGCCTGCTGGTGGTTTCTGTGGATGTTATATCCAATCATCTGTCCTACCATCAATCCATCTATTCATTCATTCATTTGTCTGTTTACTGGTATTTGGACCAGCTTATTTCAATTCAGGGTCCCCTTAAGACAAGGAAGTACCATTGGGACGGATACCATACCACTGCTGGACATACTCACACATGCACACTTATACATAGAAGGTCTCTTTAGAGAGTCCATTTCAAGTTCACATATGTAGTTAGAGGCCAATGATCCAATGTGCAGCACATTGTATGATCCACTCTTAAAAATAATGGTTCTTTAATTGCAGTCTATGGTTCTTTATTAGGTTGTGTGGTTCCTCACAGAGCCTTTGCTTGATAAAGCACCATTTCATTCTGGGAAGGGTTCTTGCTTATGAAGCTGGTTCTGTGTGCTTTGAAAAACATCCTAAAATGTATGAAAAAAAAATGAAATCTTTAACGTACTGTATGGTAGGCTGTCTAGATTAAGAAAACCTGGAGTTAACCTGAGTTATTGCATGTAGCAAGATTCCATTTAAAAATCAGGACTCGTAGGGATTTTACAGATCTATTAAGGGTTATTTATTGTATGGAGCCCATTACGGATCTAAAAAAATAAAGGTTCTTTCTGGAAACTTCATGTGGATGGCTCTTTTGGGAGTCAAAAATGGATCCCCTATGGCATCACTCTGAAGAACCACTCTAGCACCTTTATTTTTAAGAGTGTACTCCAGGGATTCAATCAGCGGTTAACAACACCAGTTTCATACAAAACATGTGGCTCAAAGTGCTTTACTAGTCTCAAGGAATATTTTGGACAAAATTAAATTAAAAAATTTGCATATAAATACACAGTATTGTGAAACGTGACAATAAATAAACAACATGCTATGTGAGCATTAGTAATTAAATGTATCATGTCATGTGACATATATTTAATGTATGTATTTATTTCTTTATTTATTTCATTAACAACATGAAATGCCACTTGAAATGAAAGCTTTGGTTGCCTTGGGAATCCTGCAGCTGATAAGCATGCTCAAGGTTGTGGCTGTGTGCATCCATGAAGGATGTGAGTGCAGTTGTCAAGAATTACTGAGGGAAGCAACTATTTTAACCGAAGTAGCCCTGAATTCACCATCAGGAGTCTGCATCTGTCGTGTCTACTGAGTATGTGGCCCTTGAATTCCGAAGACTTCCATTTACAGTACACTACTGGCAATTCACCAACTCACCAGTACATGCTAGAGCTCACCTTCTCAGCTCTGACTGGTAAATATAACGGTTTTCATTTCAAATGGTGTATTTCATGTTGAGTCATCTTCAAAGATGGGAAGCATTTGCAAGAATACAAAAGGTGTTTTCACAGCAGGTATTCATAAAGCGGACAGGAGGTGAGCGCAGCACCTTGAAATGACAGAGTTTGAGAAGCAGGCTTTACAGGAACACAGTCAAGAGAAGATGTGCTGGGAAAGGGAGGTTCAGACACACCAGGACGCCAAAGAAAGTTGTAGGAGGAACGTTAAAGGTACAGTACATGTAGGGCAAGATTTATTCGATTATCTGTCTTCAACAAGTAATGAGGCTAGTAAATACATAAAATCATAACACATTTAATTGTTTTTATTATGTATTTTATTTTGTCCTCCATGGGGTGGCATGGTGGCACAGTGGTAGCGCTGCTGCCTTGCAGTAAGGAGACCCGGGTTCGCTTCCCAGGTCCTCCCTTGTGTGGAGTTTGCATGCTCTCCCCGTGTCTGCATGGATTTCCTCCAAAGACATGCAGGTTAGGTGCATTGGTGATCCTAAATTGTCCCTAGTGTGTGTGTGTGTGTGCCCTGCGGTGGGCTGGCACCCTGCCCGGGTTTTTGTTTCCTGCCTTGCGCCCTGTGTTGGCTGGGATTGGCTCCAGCAGACCCCTATGACCCAGTAGTTAGGATATAGTGGGTTGGATAAAGGATGGATGGATATTCATCCATGTGCAAGAAGTTAAAGAAAGAATTACAGTTACAAAGATGAATTTAAAAATTAGCAAAAGATTCACTGATGGAGTTAAATATAAGTTAATTATCTGTGGACTATAGGCACTTTTTAAATCTCTAGTCCGAATTTAATTTGCTAAAATGTGCTATGGCCAGATGGCAGTGAAGAAGAAGAAAACAAAACTCCAGCTAGCAAGATGCTGGATAAAATAAAACTCTAGGGGTTCAAAGGATGACAGACCACCCAGCTGATTGTAGCTGCTACAAACCAGGGACTGTGTGGAAGTACAAGTCATCTTTTGGGTTCCTGTCACAACCACAGGGAGAAGTGGTCAATGAATGGCCTTCTGACCAAAATGCTAGAGCATTAGACTGCAATACCATCTCAAAAAAGTATTACAGTTAGGAAAGACATATCTTTCACTTCTTACAAAATGAGCAGGCATTAAGGGTTAACCCATAATGTTTTATTTAGCAATCGTTCGTCAGTTGGGTGATTTTTCAGTTGGGATGCTTTCTGTGGGGAGTTTGCACCTTCTCCTCATGCCCGTGTTATTTTCTTCTAATTCTTCTGTCTTTTTACTTCCTGAAAGCATGTCACAAATGTAGTTGTGTGCACCAGCATGCCCTGTGATGAACTGGCATCTTGCCCAGGCTGATTCTTACCCTCTGCCCCCTGCAGCTGGAGTAGGCTGCTTAAAACTTGAAAGTACTTCATGAAGACTATTAACCTGGGTGTGTGGCCACCAGTGAGCCTCAGTCTAGGACCCTGGGGGCAATTGTGGCAGACAGATTGGCTCTAACCCTAGGTGAGCGAAAGGAGATAGGGTTGGCAGGCACAAGGAAGAGTTAATTTAGCCACAGAAGTCCTGAGCAGTGTTGAGGATCAGCTAATAATGGAGTGAGTGAGTCCAGCCACAGCATTGCACACAGGATTAAGTCCACTCCTCCATCATTCGTACCCATGGGTCATTATAGTACCATTAAAAATTGACTAAACTGGAATTTAGTTTAGTGGAAACTCGTTTAAAAACCAGAAGATCATCAAAACTCAACGTAATAGGAAATGGAACCAAAGTGGACCTTATTATTGAATGATCACAAGAAATGATTGTCTATTTTCAGACAAGATAAGAAAAAATGGCCCAGAAAAATGCAGCCTCACTGAAATGTTAATTGTGAAAAAAATGTCAAAAAATTGTGACAATGTCAGGAAGGTGATGATAACGCTGGTGTGCAGCAGTTGCAAAACAACACAGATGGTCGCACGTCCGTCTGCAAGTAAGAAGCATCGTGATTCCTTTCTCGTCTGTAACTGTCTTTTGACTTTGTGTTTTGTACACAAAAATCTGTGCAGGCATCAGCACTACATTGTATCAAAAACCAAGATTTAATTGCGTATTCTTAAGCACCATGTTTAGCTAAAATCATTTTAGGAATCACTTATATTTCCAGCAATATTGCATTAAAAATAATCTTAAATAAATATTTTAATAACCCATGCATGATGCATCCATGAGGCCACAGCACTAGCTACTTTGCCCTCCACTTTGAACACACTTCCCTTAAACTTCAGCAGTGCCCTTTTATTTTTTAGATAGATAGATAGATAGATAGATAGATAGATAGATAGATAGATAGATAGATAGATAGATACTTTATTAATCCCAAGGGGAAATTCACAGTAGTAAAAAAGTAGTAAAACGTGTTCAGGGAACGAGTCCACATAAAAGAGAGTGATAGGAGTGATCAGTAAAACAGAGTAAAATAGAGAAAAAGGTAGCCTGAGTCATTTTACAAAATTGACATGATTTCTTACATATTCTGCCTGGCAGGAATGCCGGATCCCCCATTGTACGTAACAACAATAACAACATTTATTTCTATAGCACATTTACATACAAACAGTAGCTCAAAGTGATTTACAAAATGAAGAATAGAAAAATAAAAGACACAATAAAAATAAAATAAGTCAACATTAATTAACATAGAATAAGTAAGGTCCGATGGCCAGGGTGGACAGAAAAAACAAAAAAAAACTCCAGACGGCTGGAGAAAAAATAAAATCTGTAGGGATTCCAGACCATGAGACCGCCCAGTCCCCTCTGGGCAATCTACCTAACATAAGTCAAACAGTCCTCTTTGTATTTAGGGTTTTCATGGAAGGACCTGATGATGATGGTCACGTAGACTTCTGGCTTTCAGTCCATCAATGTTGGAGCATCATGATGCTTTGAGTAGGTGGTGGTGCAGGCCACCACCACAAAGAAACCAGAAAAGAAACAGAAGAGAGAGTAGGGGTCAGTACGGATTTTAGAGCCACCATGAATAGTTATTATGAAGAATTGAACATACAGAGTATCAGGATTAAGTTAAAGTGAAGTTATAGAAAGGCCATGTTAAAGTAATGTGTTTTCAGCAGTGTTTTAAAGTGCTCTACTGTATCAGCCTGGCGAATTCCTATTGGCAGGCTATTCCAGATTTTAGGTGCATAACAGCAGAAGGCCGCCTCACCACTTCTTTTAAGTTTAGCTTTTGGAATTCTAAGGAGACACTCATTTGAAGATCTAAGGTTACGATTTGGAATATAAGGTGTCAGACATTCCGATATATAAGATGGAGCGAGATTATTTAAGGCTTTATAAACCATAAGCAGTATTTTAAAGTCAATCCTGAATGACACAGGTAACCAGTGTAGTGACATCAAAACTGGAGAAATGTGTTCGGATTTTCTTTTCCAAGTTAGGATTCTAGCAGCTGCATTCTGCACTCGTTGCAAGTGATTTATGTCTTTTTTGGGTAGTCCTGAGAGGAGTGCGTTACAGTAATCTAGTTGACTGAAAACAAAAGCGTGAATTAATTTCTCAGCATCTTTCAATGATATAAGAGGTCTAACTTTTGCTATGTTTCTTAAGTGAAAAATGCTGTCCTAGTGGATCTGATGAATATGCGATTTAAAATTCAGATTACAGTCAACAGTTACCCCTAAGTTTTTTACTTCCGTCTTAACTTTTAATCCTAATGCATCAAGTTTATTTCTGATAACCTCATTGAATCCATTATTGCCAATTACTAAAATTTCAGTTTTCTCTTTATTTAGTTTGAGAAAATTACTATTCATCCATTCAGAAATACCAGTAAGACATTGTGTTAGTGAATCGAGAGAGTCGGAGTCATCAGGTGCTATTGATAAGTACAGCTGTGTGTCATCAGCATAGCTGTGGTAGCTCACGTTGTAACCTGAGATAATCTGACCTAACGGAAGCATATAGATTGAGAATAACAGCGGACCCAGGATAGAGCCTTGTGGAACACCATATCGGATATCATGTGTCTTTGAGATTTGATTACCACAACTCACAAAGAATTTTCTCCCTGCCAGGTAGGATTCAAACCAATTTAAGACACTGCCAGAGAGGCCCACCCATTGACTAAGGCGATTTCTAAGAATATTATGATCAATGGTGTCAAATGCAGCACTCAGATCTAAGAGGATGAGAACAGATAAATGGCCTCTGTCTGCATTCACTCGCAAGTCATTTACTACTTTAACGAGTGCAGTTTCTGTGCTGTGATTTGTTCTGAAACCTGACTGAAATTTATCAAGAATAGCATGTTTATTGAGGTGGTCATTTAACTGCATAATGACTGCCTTCTCTAGAATTTTACTTAAGAAGGGCAGGTTAGAGATGGGTCTAAAATTTTCAAAACAGAGGGTCAAGATTATGTTTCTTAAGAAGGGGTTTAACTACAGCAGTCTTAAGACAGTCTGGGAAGACCCCCGTATCTAATGACGAATTTAATATGTCAAGAATATTGTCAATTAGCACGCCTGATACTTCTTTGAAAAACCTTGTTGGTATTGGGTCAAGGACGCAGGTGGAGGGTTTCAGTTGAGAGATTATACTATGTAATTCAGGTAAATCTATCCTGGTGAAAGAATTTAATTTGTTTATAATGGAGTACTGGGGCTTTGGAGGTTCTGCAGTGTTGGGGAGATATACTATGTTATCTCTAATATCATTAATTTTTTGATTGAAAAATACAGCAATGTTCTCACAGGTTTCACTGGAAGTATTCTGGGGCATTCCTTTGTGTTACCTGGGTTTAACAGATGATCAATTGTAGAAAATAAGACTCTGGGATTACTAGCATTGTAATTTATAATATTAGAGAAATAGCAGCGCCTCTCAAGACGGACAGTGTTATTGTATTCTGTTATTTTAACCTTTAATATTGACAGACTTTTGTCACTGTCCTGTTCCACTGACAGACTAAAGAGATCGTTCCTCCCCCACACTATGCGACTCTTCAATTCCACCCGGGGGAGTAAATGCGAACATTAATTTTATTTTAATTCTTTTCATTTTTATTACTATTTAATTTAATATTGTTTCTTTGTATCAGTATACTGCTGCTGGATTATGTGAATTTCCCCTTGGGATTAATAAAGTATCTATCTATCTATCTATCTATCTATCTATCTATCTATCTATCTATCTATCTATCTATCTATCTATCTATCTATCTATCTATCTAATATCTCATAATGGATAGTTAGTTTAGTTTTCCTCCATTGGGGTTTCCGGCCCGCGCTCAGCTCTCGACATGTTCTTTATAAATCAGACACTCTTTGGGTCTTCCATGGTATAACAATGCTAGAAGATTTTTAACTGTCTTTTCAGGTGCAACTATGTCAACAGCAGCTCTTACTTTAGAATTAAAGTTTTCCACTTTACTATTTACATTATCCTCGCTATTATAGTTGGCACTATAAATGGACTGATTGCTTAGAATGTTTGTAAGTTTTAAAGCTGCTGATGAGTCAAAGAAGCGTTTTTTAATAAAATGCTTCTCATGAGTGTTTTCTATCTTTATTTCTATTTTAAATAGTAGAAGGAAATGGTCTGATAGACCAATATCAATGATCTGTTTTATATCAACTTTAGGTCCTTTAGTAATCACCAAGTCTAACGTATGACCTGCTTTATGTGTAGGTTGATTTACGAGCTGCCTCAAATCAAAAGAGTCCAGGAGGTTCATGAATTCCTTTACTTTTTGGTCACACTGATTGTCGATATGAAAGTTAAAGTCGCCGACTATTAATAGTGTGTCATAGTTTGTAATTAAAATTTACATTAAGTCAGAGAATTCCTCAAAGAAAGACGCGTTATATTTAGGAGGTCTATACACGGATAATACTAGAACGTGAGAATCTCCATGAATAACAACGGTGAGATACTCAAAGGACTTAAATTTACCAAAACTAACATCTTTACATTTTAACCGGCTCGAGTAAATGTTTGCCAAGCCACCCCCCTTTTTTCTCTGGCGGTCTGCACGAGTAAAACTGTAATCCGGAGGCACAGATTCGATTAAAACAGCGTCTGAGCTAAGCCACGTTTCACTTAGTGCAATAAAATCAATGTTTCTATCACTAATAAGATCGTTTATAAAAAATGTCTTGTTAGTTAAAGCTCTAACATTTAATAGTGCCATATTTAATGTTTCGGAGGGACAGAGCTGAATTCTATGCGCGTTATTGGTATTCGGAACAAAAACTAAGTTATTTTTGTTAACGCCGCTCTGTGTGTATTTTTTATGTAATCTACAATCTGTTTTTATAGTTTTAATGCGTTGTTGATCTAAAATAGTAATTGCAATTAAATTATTGGTGTTTATGCCGCACTGCCTAGATTTTTTACGTGCATTAAGATTGGTTATTAGATTATTAATGTTGTGCACTTTAACGGAAGACGTATCACTGGAGTGACATATCAGCGACATTAAAAACTCTTTGTTATATTAAACATTACGAAAAGCACTGTGAAAAAGGTAGAATGACTAAAAGAGTGAACAATACCCCAAGTTTAGAGATAGCAGATGTGGGAACAGAGAATTTGAGGAGCATGGGAATAGCACAGTGGGGAACTGTGTGAGTACACCTCAATATAGTTAGGCCCCAGCACCCACACACCTGCACTTCAAAGCTAAAAATGAGGTGCCCCGTTTAGCCTCAAGCATTAAAACTGCTGTGCTCCAGAAGGTTCTATTAATCCCTTATGTCTGACATGAATTAGGCACCAGGACCTGTAAAGATTCTTTGCTTTGATTAATTTGTTGCAGGTAGTTTGTGGTGTAATTTCTGAGTCATTTTACAGGAGCAAATAATGGTGAATGTGGTTGGAGAAGATGTAATGTGATTTTGTGCAGAACCACATGAGATCAAGTCGGCTACTGCTTTTCTGCCAGGAAGCTGGCAGGGCTGCCCTCCATTAGCCTTGCCAGCTGGTGTTATAATCTAATACATCAATCTATCAAAATGATCCAATTATTATATCTAGATGGGATTTTAATCAAGTTCCAGAAACTAATATTTCATTACAGCAAACTACAGTCTACAGTGATGCAGGAGTCATCTAAATAACTAAAGACATTAAAACCAAAATACAGAAAGAAGTCCCAGGCAATCCTTATTTTATATATACTATAGAAATGCCCTCGTTTACTAAATATCTTTCTGAAATGGCAGAAATCATTTTTTTCTTTGTTAAAACAAAGTTTGGACAAGTAGGACACAGAGCTGTCACTATGACATATACAATGGGCATTGTCGCTTTGCATGCTGATGTGTATGTACATACAAACTGCAATGATACCCAAAGAACAGTCAAAGCACCGTTCACAGAAGATGGCTACACCTCAGCATGCAACAGTCAAAATAAAAGCATTAAACACAGCAGTAAAATAACAAAAATCATAATTCTGACATACTAAAAAGAATCAAAAAATGAAGCTCTCACTAGATATGTGTAGGGCAGAGTCGTGGGGTCCAGCAGCTGTGGGATGTGTTGGTGAAGAAAGATTTACTGATCTTGACTCTGCTGATGATGCTGAGATTTTCACAGACTCAATGGAGGCTCTGATCGGGGCTCACGAGAGATTGAGTGAGGAGTCTGAGTGTCTGGGCTTGCAAGTGATCTGGATAAATACCAAGATCGGGGCCTTAATGACCTCCTGGGCACCGCCATCAGCAGTGTGTCTGTCTGCAGAGGGAATATCGGCCTCGTCGACAGGGTTACATACCTCGGCAGTGACATTCATGTCTCTGGTAACTCTTCCCAACATCTCTGCAAAAAGATGAAGGTCCAGGTTGTTGGAGTCCTGGTACTTCCTGTTTTGTGTTGAACGAGTGGTTGCTCATGGAGTCCCAAATGAGGCACATTACCTGCATTGTGAGGGAGCGTCAGTGATTTCCAGAGAGTGAAGGACCTGAGAAGTTGGACCAGGCCAGGGGGATGCTAACGTAACAACTGGCTGAGGCAAATAGTTGGTCATTTCCAGAGGGTGGGGCTGGACCATGTGTCTGCCTTGGGGGATGCCAACTGGCATCTCGAGCTGTTTCATTGTGTGGTGGGTGTGGCAATGCCCTGTACCAGTGCATGGTCCCCAACCTGACCTGACCTCACTAGATACTAACAGCCAGGCACTTTGTAAAGACTCTTTGACTTTTCAGATGTTCCCTTTTTTAATAATGTGGATATTTTCAGATTATAGAGTATCAAATTTGGACTATTAATTCGTACTTGTGAAAATCTGTGATAGCATGCATCTGTAAAAGAAAAGAAACAGGTTTATTCCTAGATTAAAAAGAAAATACAAGCAAGCTAGGAAATGTACGCTTGGCATGACAACCTATGTATTCTGGGACTGAAGTTTGCTACTGTTTGTGAGGGGTCTATGGCTAAATGTAGTTTTTACTTCTTAAACATCCATCCATCCATCCATCCATTATCCAACCCGCTATATCCTAATTACAGAGTCACGGGGGTCTGCTGGAGCCAATCCCAGCCAACACAGGGCGCAAAGCAAGAAACAAACCCCGGGCAGGGCGCCAGCCCACCGCATTACTTCTTAAACATTCAAATTTTAAATGATGTACCAGTGTGATGAGATGTGTTAGGGGCATGTGGCATGTTAATTTTTAAAATAAAAATTAAAAATAGTTTTTATTAGTTTTGATGGGTCGATCGGCTGGGCCTGCTTTCACATGAGGATACACAGTTCAGATGGTTTCCTTGTTAGTGCTCTGGGGTTTGCAATTAGGTACCTGTGTCCACTTAAGAATTAAAGGAGCCGGAGTAGAATGGAAGGGGAGGCAGAACAGAGAGAAAAGTCAAAGAGGACTAAAAGGAAAGGTAGAGTGAAGAAGAGAATCAGGAACATGGCCGAGCCAGCACTATAAGGCAGGCGGTTGGGAAGTGGCTGCCAAGAAGAACAAGTAGATGACGCTCACGTGGCAAGGTTAAACTGCTTCAAGTAGACTCTTGATGAAAACTGAAGGATGGCAGTGGGAGAAAGGGGCAGAGCTTGCGGTGTTTCCCACTGAAAGCAAGGGGATGGTGGAGAAGACACATGGTTGACTGCTCCCGCTGGAGGACATCTCCTCATGTGCAGGTGACCAAAAACCTAGAACTGAGGAGGCATTGGTTTTAGGCAGAGCATTGAGGCTTGTGAGAGGCCTTTAGAAGACAGATCCTAACTGTGTTTCATCTTGGATTTGTAACTTGTTTTTAGATTACATCACTATTTTTATCTTGTGATTATATGTATTAGCCAATGTACTGAAAGAAGATTGCACTGCACTTTATTATGGAATATTTTGTTAGTGGGAAATAAAAGCACTAAGCATTTTGCACCAAACCTTGCTTGATATATGACCTCACTGCCCAGTCCATCTTGGTTTATGTCTATCAATGTCCCAGATTCAAGGGAGTATGTGAGATGCAGCCAACCTGGTCATCACAACCTGGAAGTAAATTAATGTCTATGTTGAAGTCTGCTGAGCTCTCACTGACTTCTTTTAAGAATTTGTGTCAAAGGGGATCATTTTTGTACATTGGGTGGTTTTCTTTTTTCTCTTTTCTCAATAAAAGGGTAAATAATAAATGTAAAAGCCAATAGATGAATAGGCACCCTCTGTTGAGACCGGGGTCATAAGTGTAAAAGCAAATATCTTGAATAATTCTGATACATGTTATTGCTGATGTCTATCTACAGGACGTAAATAATTACTTGTCTTGCAAAAAAGTCACCTGCTTTGAAGATTAAAGTGCTTTGTATATCATCAACATACAAAATTGTGATAACAGGACTGCCTACTTCCTTGGAAAATGTTTGTGTTTACCTGGTTTGAAAATTAACATGTTCTGGGAACATTGGTTTCTAATCAGCAGTGGTAAATGCACTTCTTGATAACTGACAATAATACTCTTTTTTTAACCAATGAAAATGTGTTTACATTATTGATAAGTAAAGGGAATTGGTATGTACCATTGTTTAATCGATTGACATGTTGATCTAGGCAGAGACTGAAGCAGTTATATACTTTTGGGCAGTGGGTGCATTTTGAACAGAGAGAGGGAGAGACTGCGAGCAGAAGGAATGGAGCAAGTCCATAGAATGGTGTGAGAGGGCAGTTGGTGTAAGAGAGAAACGATCGATTGAGAACGCTGCCAAGATCACTTGCACTGAGTGCCGGAACTCACAGGCAGATAAGGGTATGTGGCTGACAAGTTCGAGGCTCACAGACAGTGACACCTACCATCAGGGAGGGAGAGACAGTTTCTCCAGAGAGATGCCAGTTGGGGTCCATTGAGAGGGGGAAGTCTCACAAGAGGACTGAGCGAAGCAGGCAGAAAAGAACGAGACTTCTCTTGGTAAATAAGCATTCAGCAAACAGAGTGTTTCAGTGGGACAGTTGGAAGACTAACTGTTGATTTAACACAGTGTGCAACTTGGACTTTGCAGCACCAAAGGTGGTATTCGCCACTGTTATGTTTCAACAGACTTGAGTGTGGACTGCGCAATCTCTTTTTTAACAGGTTTTCACTCCTGATTTTTTTAGACTCTTATCTACTTTTATCTCCTTGGTGTATTTTATATTGTCTGGTGTAACACAAGCTGCTGTTGTTTCTCTTGAAATTGCTGTTGTGTCTTTCACTGTGTGTTTACTCACCACCCAATTTAAAGAAACCTGTGAACTATTATCCTTAAATTTCAAGAGTTCCCTGGCTCTTAATAAAATTGGGTGGCGTAATCAGATATTTTACCTGTTGTGAACGCTGGCCCCGGCACAGACAGACGGACATCATATTCTTTCCACACACTATTTATTTATATACACTATTTACAAAGTCTTTTGCTCACGTGCACCCCCAGTGCCCTCTCGCACCGAATTCCCCAAAGTCCAGTCCCACAGTCTTTTGTGCCTTCCTGGCCGCCTCCAGTCCTTCCTCTTGCTCAGTCCACTTCCTCCCGACTTCCACCAAATGACTGGAGGGAGGCGGCCCCTTAAATAATGCCCGGATGAGCCCCAGGTGCTTCCGCCATCTGTTCCTTGGCCACGCCCCAGCGTGGCGGAAGTGTCGGCTGCCTTCCTGGCAGCTCTCCGGGCGCCACATAAAGTCTTCCCCCCGGCACTTCCTGGTGTGGCGGAAGTGCCGGGCTCCCGGGATAATTAGGCACTGGGGCGCCGCCTGGCGG
Source organism: Polypterus senegalus (assembly GCF_016835505.1). Taxonomy (NCBI): domain Eukaryota; kingdom Metazoa; phylum Chordata; class Cladistia; order Polypteriformes; family Polypteridae; genus Polypterus; species Polypterus senegalus. The sequence continues at coordinate 29,199,945 of NC_053167.1, forward strand.
TGGCCACGGGTCCCTGCAGGGCTGGGCTTCCATGCCCTGTACCCGAGGCCCCCTGCCTAACCAGGACGGACGCCCCCACTCTGTCTGGAGGAGGCACTCGCCCTCCTCACGTCCTCCAAGGTGTCCCGGCCGAGCTCCAGCCCCAGCCGCGGACCGTACGGGATAAACCGGCATCGGAGCGCCGCCTGGCGGTGACCACGGGCCCCTACAGGGCTGGGCTTCCATGCCCTGTACCCGTGGTCCCCAACAGAACCAGGACGGACGCCCCTCGGTGTGGAGGAGGCACAAGCCCTCCTCACGTCCTCCAGCGCCCCGGCCGGGCTCCAGCTCCGCCGGCGACTGCATGGAATAAACCGGCATCGGCGCCGCCTGGCGGTATCCACGGGCCCCTACAGGGTAGGGCTTCCATGCCCTCGACCCGTGGCTCCCAACAAAACCAGGACGGACGCCCCCTCGCGGTATGGAGGAGGCACAAGCCCTCCTCTTGTCCTCCTGGGCGTCCCGGCCGGGCCCCAGCCCCAGCCAGGGACCACAGTGCCCCACCGCTAGCGAGGACACGTGGGTCCGAACGGCACAACCCGAAAGGGCAGCACGTTCCCGGAGAGGGTCCTACTATGTCCCCAGGGTCCATCACGGCACCCTGGGACATCTTTCTTCGGCACCCCCGCCGACGCAAACGTGCCCCTCTGGTTCGCGCCACTCTCGCCCCTGTTGTCCCCCCCAGCTGGGTCACTATTGGCCTCCCGGCGTGGAGCTCTCCCGTAGAGCGGCCCGTTTCAGGAGGGCAGGTCCCCGACGACGTCGTCCTCAGCGCTTCGTCGGGGCTTCGGACCTGTAGAAAAAGGAAAAAGAGGGCCAGAAGCACTGCCAGGACACTCACCCCGAGCGCCCTGCCGGTCTCCGTACCCGCAGTGCTCCTGCCCCCTTCTGACAGCCCCCGACTTGCCTGCTGAAGTCCTCCGCCACTGGTTCCGTGCCCGTCCGCTCGTCCGCGGCACCGCTCTCACAGGCAGCTCGCCCAGCCACCCAGGGGACTTCCTCTGCCCGCACAGAGGACAGCCTTTCTCCGGACGCGCACACCCAGCGCCGCGTCCTCTCCTATCGGAGGAACCGGCATTCACCCTTCGGTTCCTCCTTCTTTTCTTGGACGCCCTGATGGTCTGGGTCTGAGCACAGCAAAAGCTCAAACCCCGCTCCGTCTGCGTCCAGGCAGAGCGACAGGAGACTGCTGCGGGCTTGGGCGCAGGGCGCTAGGACCCAGGGCACTCAGCAGCCCGATCCTACCAGCCCCTGTGTGTTCGATCTCCCAGCCTCTTCAGCCGTCTGCACCGCCGCGTCCGCTGTCGGAAGTTGCCTACTCGGAACTGATCGTCCCATAAAAGGTCACAGCCTTGTTCGGCGAACCCCCTCCTTTGCTTTACGGGAACGGCAACACTCACCATTCCCGCTGTATTCTGCCTGCCTCCGGTTCCAGCGCCGCGCCGATCCTCCGTCTCACGCGGCGTCTCTCCCGATGCGACCGCCTTTCCCGTCAGCTGCTCACACTGAGCGGCGAGAACACGTAGCAACTCCTCTAAAGACGGCTTGGCGGGCCGAAGGGACTCCTCCGACACGCGCCGAGCCGCTGGTGGAGAGAGAGACAGACGCCGGTGGGCTTACCTGTCCATCAGCTCCACGCGACGCCTGCCTCCTCTGGGCCACTCCCTCTGGCCCAATCGGGTCTCGGTTTGGCACGAGACTGGCGTTCCTAGGTCCCGCCTCCATCCGATCCTCGGCGGGCACACCAGACACACCAACCAATCCCGTGCCTGTCAGCGGGCGGGACCTCCGGCCCGCGGCCATCTTGTCTCCCCTGTTCTGGCTGCGGAGACGTGCCTCTTCGCCGCACCGCAGCTGCGGCCGATTCGCTGCCTCCTCAGCGGCCGCCGCCGCGCTGCCGACAGCCCGTGGCCTGGCGTGCTCCTGCAACAGACGCGGATCCGGTTCGTCCCTCCCTGCGGAGAACAAGGTACATCCAACCCCGCAGGGCAGGGTACTCACCTCCCGAATCCCGTCGTGCCGAGGCCCCTGCCTCGGTGTGACCTTCAGCGAAGCAACGCCGGCCTGGCTGTCCGCCTCAACAGCGCGGCTCTCGGAGCCCGCTGCGCTCCAGCGAGGCCCGTTCCTCCTCCGCACCCGGGGATGGCCTCTCTTCGATCCGGCGGCGGTTTCCGGGGTAAAACGCTCCTGCGGGGTTGCGTGCACAGGCGCTCGCGCCAGTGTGTGGGTCGCTGCTGCGCCGGGCCGTTCACAGACATTCTTGATTTTGATGCAGGTCCCCGCCTTGAACCAGGCGGAGCATCCTGCCGACTACGCCACTGTGAACGCTGGCCCCGGCACAGACAGACGGACATCATATTCTTTCCACACACTATTTATTTATATACACTATTTACAAAGTCTTTTGCTCACGTGCACCCCCAGTGCCCTCTCGCACCGAATTCCCCAAAGTCCAGGCCCACAGTCTTTTGTGCCTTCCTGGCGCCCAGTCCTTCCTCTTGCTCAGTCCACTTCCACCACCAAATGACTGGAGGGAGGCGGCCCCTTAAATAATGCCCCGGATGAGCCCCAGGTGCTTCCGCCATCTGTTTCTTGGCCACGCCCCAGCATGGCGGAAGTGTCGGCTGCCTTCCTGGCAGCTCTCCGGGCGCCACATAAAGTCTTCCCCCCGGCACTTCCTGGTGTGGCGGAAGTGCGGGCTCCGGGATAATTAGGCACTGGGCGCCGCCTGGCGGTGGCCACGGGTCCCTGCAGGGCTGGGCTTCCATGCCCTGTACCCGAGGCCCCCTGCCTAACCAGGACGGACGCCCCCACTCTGTCTGGAGGAGGCACTCGCCCTCCTCACGTCCTCCAAGGCATCCCGGCCGGGCTCCAGCCCCAGCCGCGGACCGTATGGGATAAACCGGCATCGGAGCGCCGCCTGGCGGTGACCACGGGCCCCTACAGGGCTGGGCTTCCATGCCCTGTACCCGTGATCCCCAAAAGAACCAGGACGGACGCCCCCTCGCGGTGTGGAGGAGGCACAAGCCCTCCTCCGTCCTCCAAGCGTCCGCCGGGCTCCAGCTCCGCCGGCGACTGCATGGAATAAACCGGCATCGGGGCGCCGCCTGGCGGTATCCACGGGCCCCTACAGGGTAGGGCTTCCATGCCCTCGACCCGTGGCTCCCAACAAAACCAGGACGGATGCCCCCTCGCGGTATGGAGGAGGCACAAGCCCTCCTCTCGTCCTCCTGGGCGTCCCGGCCGGGCCCCAGCCCCGGCCGGGGACCACACTGTGTTTAGGTTCGATTACCTATGTTAGGGCAGAGTGGTGGCTCTGAGGCTAAGGATCTGCGCTGATATCCCAGTTTGAATCCCCGTCACTGCCAAAGAAGATCCTACTCTGCTGGGCCCTTGAGCAAGGCCCTTAACCTTCAATTGCTCCAGGGGTGCTGTACAATGGCTGACCCTGAGCTCTGACCCCAAGGGGTATGTGGAAAATAACAAATTCCTAATGCTAATAATTGTATAAGGCAAAATAAACAACAAAAAAAAATGTGACCAGACACCCATCACATCTGTTTTGTTTCCTTACTGGGCAAATATACATGTCAGAAGTAGAAAAGATCCAAGTTGCGATAACCTCTTTCAAGGTAAATTCTGAAGACAATCAGTAATTATGGTTATTCAGAATGTTTTTTGTTTTTTTGTTTTAATAATTTCAGTAATTCACCACACATTTAGTTTTAGAAAATTGAATGAACTTAATTAAAATGGAACTTACCTAATAAATTTCCATGAAGAATTAGTATGCCAAATTTCATTGAAATTGATTGGCTGGGGGCTTAGTTGTTTCATGCAGACAGACTGACATGACGTGACATGAGATGACAATAGGTGCTTGCACATTTTATGCAAGCACACCTAAAAATCTGACAGACATTTTGTTAGTACAAACCCAGTTAGGATACATGCATATTTTTTTCTTATACATGGTGTTTACTGACTATACATGATTATAGGGAATCTTAACAAGAACATAAGAGGTTTTACAATGGAAAGAAAACAATTCGATCCATCAAGATATGTTTGTCTAACTAATAGCTAAGCTGTCCCAATATTTTCTCCAGATATTTTTTAAAGACTGTCAACATTTCTGTCTCAGTTTCATCACTCAATAGTTTATTTCTGATTGCCAAACTCCGAACTACACAGCCTTTTAATTTGCACTAGTGTTTTCAAGTATGTGGTTCGCTATTTTGAAGAAAACCACTTGATGCCTTTGAGAATGTTCACCTCCTTTGCTTGAGACTAAACAGGTTTAATTCCTCAAGCCTGACAGAGTAGGACATGCACTTTAGTCCTGGACTGCACTTGCTTGCTCTCCTCTTTACAGCTTCACATGGTACTGCGTCTTTTTATTTAGTATGTTGACTGAAACAGCACACAGAACTCTAGATGTGATCTCACTAGAATGTTGAATCAACATTAAATTGTAAATTCATTTCAGAGGATTCTTTATTTAAGAGTGTGTCACCCATTTAGCATTTATAATTCACATGTAGCACACTGCCTTTGTCTGGATTAAACTGCATTTTCCAAGTGTTAGCCCAGTTCTGAAAGCCATCTGTGTCTTTTTGCTGCCGCCACAATATCTGTAGTCTCTCCTCTGCGAATCTCACAAGTGTACTAACCATAACGGAATCTATTTCATTAATACAAATTAGAAAAACTAAGGGTCCAGGGACAGGCCCCCTGAAGGAGTCTACTGATCTCCATTTTCCTACCACTTCTTATCTGTACTCTTTGTCTGCTGTCAGTTAATCATCTTGAGATCCAGTGTTTAGAACGGAACTGTTTTGCTTGTCCTACTCCTTTTCTACAATCTGGCCGTCGTTCTACAGTTAGCTAAGGGACAGACATTGTTGTGTTTCATTTATGTGTATTAGTTTTTGATTTTTTAATGTATTTAAACAAATCTGTATCCTCATATGTTATAGTTCTGTATTTAGTGAGTGGTATAATCTGTTCTTGCATTTTGCCTTGTAGTTTGTACTATTGCATTTGATTGATTGGCCATTTAGCTCTGTGAAAAGGATTACTTGTATTCTGTTTTGGGTGTTGTATCTACCCTATTTTTGACACCCATTGCACTTCCAACCAACTTGGAAGGGGGTCTCTCTCCGAATTGCCAGATTTCTTCCATTTTTTTCCCTAAAAGGGTCTATTTTTTTGTTAGTATTTTCTTGTCTTCTCAAACAGTCAAGGCTGGTGGTTGTTTAAAAAGAAGACCTTAGCTCATTGAGGCACTGATTATGTGGTTGTGGGCTATAAAAAAATAACCTGTTGTTATTATTGTGATTCTATATCAGAATTGCATGCAAAAAATGCCAAGTTTATTTTAATTGAAAAAAACTGCAAAACAATAAAGGTAGCACCAAATCACTTTTCAGGAAGCAACTTTATATACCTGAGCATGACTACATTTTTGTCCTTTCTTCTTTACACGGTCAGCCAAGCCCTGTTGGTAAAGTCCAATGTCCAACATGTCCCATTCTATATATTCTCACTTGAACTGAGGTCGGGCTCACTGCATGATGGCAGACATCATGTACTTAGATGAGCCTCAGAAACAGGGTTGAGTTCTTATCAAATCATTTGGATCAATCTTTATTATTTAATTCATGGGAGAATAGATTTGTTTTCTCTTTATGTTGATCGGTGGCCTAATGGTCCGATTAAACACATTTAGATGAAAAGGTGATGGGTTGATTTTTCTTTGTTGATATCGCTTGATTTTTTCATTGACCTGAAATAGCAGTTTATTGATGATGACCAGAAGGATGGGTGATTGAACCAATGAAGTTGCAGTTAACTCATTCTTTTTCAGGTTCTTAATCTGTTTTCTTCCTACTTTCTGTGATAAAAATATACTTCTTTGCCAGTTTGCACCTTATAAAGTATTGTGGTGAAAGAGCAGTTGAATCTAAGAAGTGTTTTTCTCTTCATTTCTTTTCTCATTAGTTGATGTTTAGAAAACTGGCACTTGTTTCAGTGTATTTCAGATAAGCAATAAAATATGTAATCTAGTCATGTTTCTTAATTTGGAAGATGTCTGCACTGTCTAGTGGTGATGCTAAAGTTACCAGGTCATTGACTACTGTTGATAAAAACAGTAGCGGCTTTTCTTTTTAAGTGTCTTGCGCAATGTTTTTACAGGATATTTCCTCAGAGTTAACAAGACTTGTTACAAAGAAAAATGTCACCATGTAACTATTTCCTTTAACATAATCAGCACAGGCTTTAACAGAGTTCTCACACTGTACTAAATATATTGATGTGTAGCACTTAACACAGCCTACATTTTTTCTTGTTCTCAAGTTTAATATCTGTCTTAAATCCAGCGATTATAAAACAGGAAGAAATATGATTAAATAATTGATTTCAATCCATTGAGCAAAGTTGACAGTTCAAAAGAAAACTGAATTCAAAGTTTCTTTCTCTGCTTCTTAATGTAAGTTCATAACAAAGAATGAACAAAAGAAGTCACACTCAGTGAGATTCCCCAGTAAAGAGCTTTTCTTACCCAAACTAAAGAGGCTCCCATGGAGCATGAGGATGCTGTATCAGTCTATTCAATAGTGTTGCAGTGCTGTCTGTTTCGGATTTATCCACCAAGAACCCCATCTGACATTAAGGCTGCATTCCATTTGTGGGAAGTCAGAATTTCTGACTTACTAGTCAGAATTTTTATCTGGAACCCTCTTAACTCAGAAACTCAGGGATGGTTTGTCAAGTCCAAATTTGTCAGAGTTTCAATCATGATGACTGTCCAAAATGGCGATGTACACCACAAACTTTAGTGAGAGCTTTAGTATTATACTATTTATTAGCACTTCTGTTTATTGTGTCTCTTTAAATCAGTTGTACTCACAGTATGGTCCAACTTCTATCTATAGACATGTTGCTTTGTTATTTGGATATACAAAATACCATGTAATGTGTTGTTATCAACTGCTATTCATTGTGATGGAGCAAGTACAACAAAGGTTTTCCTGGATGTGTCCATGCTGGTTTTCTGAATGTTTTACTGGAATGTGGTATGTGTTTTACTTGAATGTGAAATCATTTTCAGCACCAGCATCCAACTTCCAAGTTAAATGTAGCGCAGCAATAGCCTCAAGTATAAAACAGGGTGCAAGAGTTCAGTCTAAGAGTTTGTTAGAAAAGCTTCTGTTGTAGCATGAAACAAACAAAAAAAAAGATTCCTCTTCTTTTTCTTTCGGCTGCTCCCATTAGGGGTCGCCACAGCGGATCATCATCTTCCGTATCTTTCTGTCCTCTGAATCTTGTTCTGTTACACCCATCACCTGCATGTCCTCTCTCACCACATCCACAAACCTTCCCTTGGGCCTTCCTCTTTTCCTCTTCCCTGGCAGCTCTATCCTTAGCACCCTTCTCCCAATATACCCAGTATCTCTCCTCTGCACATGTCCAAACCAACGCAATCTCGCCTCTTTGACTTTGTCTTCCAACCATCCAACTTGAGCGGATCCTCTAATGTACTCATTTCTAATCTTGTCCATCCACGTCACACCCAATGCAAATCTTAGCATCTTTAACTCTGCCACCTCCAGCTCTGTCTCCTGCTTTCTGGTCAGTGCCACCATCTACAACCCATATAATATAGCTGGTCTCACTACTGTCCTGTAGACCTTCCCTTTCACTTTTGCTGATACCTGTCAGTCACAAATCACTCCTGACACTCTTCTCCACCCATTCCACCCTGCCTGCACTCTTTTCTTCACCTCTCTTCCACAATCCCCATTACTCTGTACTGTTGATCCCAAGTATTTAAACTCATCCACCTTCGCCAACTCTACTCCTTGCATCCTCACCATTCCATTGACCTCCATCTCATTCACACACATGTATTCTGTCTTGTTTCTACCGACCTTCATTCCTCTCCTCTCCAGAGCATATCTCCACCTCTCCAGGGTCTCCTCAACCTGCTCCCTACTATTGCTACAGATCACAATGTCATCAGCAAACATCATAGTCCTCGGGGACTCCTGTCTAATCTCATCTGTCAACCTGTCCATCACCATTGCAAATAAGAAAGGGCTCAGAGCCGATCCCTGATGTAATCCCACCTCCAACTTGAATGCATCCGTCACTCCTACCGCAGACCTCACCACTGTCACACTTCCCTCGTACATATCCTGTAAAACTCTTACGTACTTCTCTGCTACTTCTGACTTCCTCATACAGTCCCACAGCGCCTCTCGAGGCCCCCTGTCATATGCTTTCTCCAGGTTCACAAAGACGCAATGCAACTCCTTCTGGCCTTCTCTATGCTTCTCCATCAACACCCTCAGAGTAAACATCACATCTTTGGTGCTCATTCTTGGCATGAAACCATACTACTGCTCACTAATCATCACCTAACTTCTTAACCAAGCTTCCACTACTCTTTCCCATAACTTCATGCTGTGGCTCATCAATTTTATCCCCCTGTAGTTACTGCAGTCCTGCACATCCCCCTTATTCTTAAATATCAGCACCAGTACACTTCTTCTTCACTCCTCAGGCATCCTCTCACTTTCCAAGATTCCATTAAACAATCTGATTAAAAACTCCACTGCCATCTCTCCTAAACACATCCATGCTTCCACAGGTATGTCATCTGGACCAACGCTTTCCATTTTCATCCTCTTCATAGCTGTCCTTACTTCCCCCTTGCTAATCCATTGCACTTCCTGAATCACTATCTCCACATCATCCAACCTCTTCTCTTTATTCATACGCCTCTCAAAGTACTATTTCCATCTGCTCAACACACTCTTCTCGCTTGTGAGTATGTTTCCATCTTTACCCTTATTACCCTAACCTGCTGCACATCTTTCCCAGCTCGGTCCCTCTGTCTAGCCAATCAATACAGGTCCTTTTCTCCCTCCTAAGTGTCCAACCTCTCAAACAACTCATCATATGCCTTTTCTTTAGCCTTCACCACCTCTCTCTTCACCTGTGCCTTATCTCCTTTTGCTCTTGTCTACTTTCTGCATCTCTCTGACTATCCCACTTCTTCTTTGCCATCCTCCTCCTCTGTATACTCTCCTGTATTTCCTCATTCCACCACCAGGTTTCCTTTTCCTCCTTCCTCTGTCCAGATGTCATGCCAAGCACCCTTCTTGCTGTCACCCTTACTACATCTGCTGTAGTTGCCCAGATGTCTGGTAACTCTTCACTGCCACCCAGTGCCTGTCTCACCTTCTCCCTAAACTCAACCTTGCAGTCTTCCTTTTTCAACTTCCACCATTTAATCCTTGGCTCTGCCCTCACTCTCTTCCTCTTCTTGATCTCCAACGCCATCCTACAGACCACCATCCTATGCTGCTTAACTACACTTTCCACTGCCACCACTTTGCAGTCTTCAATCTCCTTCGGATTGACTCTTCTGCGTGGGATGTAATCTACCTGTGCATCATTCTACACTCTTGTACATAACCCTATGTTCCTCCATCTTCTTAAAATACATATTCACCACAGTCTTGTTCATCCTTTTGGCAAAATCCACTATCATATGACCTTCTTCATTCCTTTCCTTGACACCATACCTACCCATCACCTACTCATCTCCACTGTTCCCTTCACCAACATACCCATTGAAATCTGCTCCAATCACCACTTTCTGTCCATTGGTTACACTGTTCATCAATTCATCCAACTCACTCCAAAAATCTTCTTTCTCATCCATTGCACACCTAACCTGCAGGGCATATGCATTTACAACATTCATCATCACACCTTCAGCTTCATAATCATCACTATGTCTGACGCTCTTTACATCTCCAAAACACTCTTGACATCCTGTTCCTTCAGAATAACCCCTACTCCATTTCTCCTCCCATCCACACCATGATAGAACAATTTGAATCCACCTCCAATCCACCTGGCCTTACTCCCCTTCCATTTAGTCTCTTGCACGCACAATATATCAACCTTCCTTCTCTCCATTATATCTGCTAACTCTCTCCCCTTACCAGTCATACTGCCAACATTCAAAGTTCCTACCCTCAGTTCCACTCTCTTTACCTTCCTCCTGACACGTCTCCCCCCTCTTCTTCTCCTTCTTCTTCTTCTTCGGCCAACAGTAGCCCAATTTCCACCAGCACCCTGTTGGCTAACAGTAATGGTGGTGGTCGTTGTTAACCCGGCTCCACCGATCCAGTATGGAAATTAGTATTGCTGTCTGCATATTGATTTGGCCAAATTTACACCGGATGCCCTTCCTGACATAACCCTTCCCATTTATCTGAGCTTGGGACCGGCACGAACAAACACAACGGTTTGTGCATCCCCTGTGGCTGGGTTAATAAAAAAAAGACATAACCTGGGTGGAGAATGGCAGATCTGAAGACTTTTGAATAACAAGGATCATGTGATGAGCAGAGCATTCAGGGACAAACCAATGAAAGAGACATTAACAGAAGCAGAGTCATAACCAGGAGGTGTAGTAACAGCAGCATCCAACTAAAATAAAAACTGTGAGTCAAAAGCTAAGGAAACAGTGCAGAGTTTCTAACATAGCTAAATATTTTCCCCTATCTAATCAACTATTGCTTAAAAATACACACCTGATTTTTGCTATTGATAAAAACTCAAGCAGCGCATATCACCATCTTAAATACACGCAGTGCAATGATGTTTTGTGCAGCATCAACAAAATATTATTTGTTAACAAGGGGAACAGCAACCAAAAATCAACATGCTCTCTGTGTCTCTACCTATTTACAGTTGAATAACAAACTTGTTGGTACAGCTATTTGCTCCTGCTGGGGGTCTCTTCTTTCACTTGCAGGTTTGGAACATCATACAATGTGTGCATTAGTTTAAGCAGGTTTGAGAATGTATATTTTTCTCCAAAAAGCATTCAAATGTACTGATTTCTGAGTAATGGATCTATTTAGTGTTATCATACAGTTTTAGTTACTTTTGTACTTGTTTTAAAGTGCAATTTTCTCCTCAGTAAATTTGCTTTATTTAACTAATAATATTTAAACAATAATAATAGATAAATTCAGCTTACCATGCTTCACAAAAACTGAGAATAACACCCTTCCATCCATCCATTTTCTTAACCGCTTACCCAGGGCACACTTAGCTGGAGCCTTTTCTAGCAATCATCGGTTGGAAGGCAGGAACAGCTTCATCGCATGGTAAACACACGCATACACACATGAATTATGACTCATTATGCAGCCAAGGCACTGATGTGCTAGAAATTTTCTATTTCATTTGGCTTTCACATCTGTAATAAATCTCTATATCTTTTGCAGGTAAAAATATTAACAGATGCTAGTAAGATTTGCTCCTGAAGTAATAATAAAAAAATTAAAAGTTGCTATAACCTATTTAATCTACAAGTGATTCTGTGAAGAAAAATTGTAATTGTGTGATCACAGCATACAGAATGGATAAGGAATTCAAAGTTGGAAACAAAATCGCAAATCAAAAAATAAAGGGTCAAAATCCCAATGTCCCCAGGGTTAGCCTAAATGCTGAGAATTGCTTAAGTGACACAGATATGACTTCTTTTCAATAACACATCTCAAAAAGTCAGAGAAGGCTCCTTTGTCAGATGCTGTGACTCAGCTCACTTGTGAATCTCTAGACACATGGCTACCAGACCAATTACGTGAACTCCCTTTTATCTTTGCACTGTGGATACCCACTCTCTCTTTCTTTCTCTCTCTCTCTCTCTCTATATATATATATATATATATATATATAGGGTCGAGACATGATCATCTCAGAGAGACACTTTGACGTCACGCAAGACTAGACATTACAGCCATGAGACAGTGACTTTTGCACGTCACGCCCTACTTACAAACAATTTAAAACATGTTCAAGGACATCTAACCTCGCAGTTGTTGGAATGCTTTTAGCATACACACTTCATGTGCTCCCAGCGCTTAAAAATGTTATATGTTCTAGATGGCACCTTTTGTTACTATATATATATATATATATATATATATTTGTCAGATTTGCCAACCGCAGTCGCTAATCTCATCACTATACTATGACCAGTCAAAAGCATGACTGAAAATACTTGCCCATGTCACATTCTGACAGCCAGTAGCATCTCCTGCTTGACAAACCCATAACTTTACAAAGGATTAACAGCTGCAGCAAATTCAGCAGGAATCTTGGCTCATTTCTTTTCTATTTTCCCCTCTGCTATGGTATGTAAAACGGTAAACATCAGACAGACAAGCTTCTCTGTGTTCTGGTGCTGTACAAAGGTTCTTTCTTTTACTTTTTTCTATTTTGTTTTAGTAAATAAAACATGAGACATCAGACAGATGACCTTCTCTTCCATTTGTGAAGTTGAAAATATGTGAGTTTCTTTTTCCTTGTCACAGCATTCTATGCATCATACTTCCACATGAGCATTCACTGGTTGTCGGCACTCATGCACACAGAGCCCAACCCTCCAACTAAAGAGAAAATCAAACCTTTTTGACTTTATCATAGGCATTCATAGATTAATTGGTCTTGATCACTGGGCATGTCCCATCCGGCAATCAGCTTCATGGGAGCACGTAACAACTGCCTAAGACACAAATCAGGTTATGTAAATGAAGGCTACAACTGAAAATTTGTTAACAAAGGGAGCAGCAACCAAAAATCAACATGGTCATGATGATGAAAATCCATTACCAAAATTGTGATGACTGTTAAATTAACAAATGAAATAGTGTTATTTAAAAAAGAATAATTAGAAAATCAAAATGAACAATAAAAGAAACATTGCAATATAGACAAAGTTTTCAGGAAACATTAATGACACTCAGTACTATTGGGGGTTGAAATGAGACAATGGCTCAAATGGTGGAAGGAAGAAAAAATACTGTTGATTTTAAAAGAGAGTGAGAGATGGGAAAACAGGCAGAGATGTCTGAGGTAAGATAAGGGAGTGTTTTTCATTATATTGTATTCTCCTTGCCACTATTTCAGGTAAAGGAGCTTCTACAAAAACAAACCTTTTTTTGTGACAGCGGGCAGTTTTTATGCATAGCTCGTGACTACTAATACTGATAACTTTGCACCTGACCTGTAAAAAAGATATATTGACAACTGTGCTAGTGCTGCCTTTTGCTCCAGGATCCAGTTACAGGAATTTGTTAATGATTTTGCTAGTTTCCATTCATCTCTCAAGTTTACAGTCAATGTTTCTACAAAATCTCTACCATTTATAGATATCAATCTTTCTATCAGCTTTCCAGGACTGACAAACACAATTACCTTCCCTGCAGCTCCTTCCATCCCTGTCCTATTAAAAACTATCTACCTCTTTCATAGCTACTTAGACTCCTCCATCTCTGCATTGATGAAGGTGACTTCTGTAATAAAGCACTCAGAATGAGGGATTTCTTCATTGATATAGGATACTTGTCTTAAATTGGGAACTGGGCTCTCAATCAGGCCAGGAGTAGACCTTGTAACATCTAATCTAAGATGAACCACAACAATGAAACCCAAATCCTGCTGGTCCTTGCACTCCACCCCATGGGTCATCAGACAAAGTTTCCCAGTTTTGTAGACTGATCCTTTAATTGGAACCTTTCTTCCTAAATTTCCCTTGATCTCCATCCATTAACCACCTAAACTATGCAAACGTCTTGTATGCAGCTCACTTCACATTCCTCACCAGGCATTCTGAACTATAACATTCAGTAACAGTAACAGAGACTCTGTATCACTTGCAAATACAGGTAGGTCACCAAAATACCATTTTTTCTGGTCTTTCTGGTAAATTAAATATTAAACAACATGCTTCTTGCCAGTCTGAAAATCTTTATCTGCTGCATTTCTTGTAGGAGTGTCCAGCTATCTACATAGGGTTAGGGTTAGCAAGCCATTTCAGTGAGTAGATTTGACCCATTAAGAACAAAAGACCTCACTAAGTCTATGGTAGAACACTTTATGTCTCTTGATCATTGCCACACTGATCTATCTCTTTGTGTTCTTTCACTGAGCTTCAAAGATACTTTTCAAAGAAGAAACTAAGTTCATTCTCAGCCTAAGATCATGTATTTCTCCAGGTCCTAATGACCAACTAACTTTTTATTCTCTTCCTTCATCTTTTCTAATAGCAGCTTTTTCACACCTACTCTCACGTTTTAACCTCTCTGATAAATTCAGCATTAAACAGCAGACTGAAATAGGTGAAATAGAGAGACGGCTAGCAGGCCATTTCAACAAGCATATTGACGCCGTTAAGATCAAAGCCTATTGCAAAACACTTCACATCCATTGATCATAAGCACACTGGTCTTTCTCTTTGTGTTCTTTCACAGAGCTTCACAAATACTTTTCAAGGAAAACGGAAGAATCGAATCTCATTCTCAGCCTAACATCACATCTTTCTCAAGGTCTTAATGACCAACTAACTTTTTAACTTCTTCCTTCATCTTCTCTAATGGTAGTGTCATTTTCCCCATCAATCTACACTCAATAGCCCATGAAGATCAAGTGAAAACTTTTTTTCTGAAAAGCTAGGAAATGTATTATATATTATAAACTAAAATCTCTTATTTATGCAAGTATTCATATACTTAATTCACTAATTTGTAAAATCCCCTTTAGCATCAATTAAAGTTTTGATTCTTCTTTAGTAAGTCGCTACAAGCTTTGCACACCTACCTGGCAAACCCTCTCAAGCTCCATTAGATTAATAATAATAATAATTCTTTGCATTTATATAGCGCTTTTCTCACTACTCAAAGCGCTCAGCAATTGCAGGTTAAGGGCCTTGCTCAAGGGCCCAACAGAGCAGGGTTCCTATTGGCATTTACGGGATTCAGATCGGCAACCTTCCAATTGCCAGTGTAGATCCCTAGCCTCAGAGCTAGTGTCTGTAAACTGCCATCTTCAGGTCTCTCCACACATGCTCTATGGGGTTTCATTCTGGGCTTTGCCTAGGCTACTCAAGGACAGTCATAAACCTGTCTCGAAGTCACTCCAGCATTCTCTTGGCTGTACAGTATGCTTCAGTTCATTGTTGCACTGAAAGCTGAACCATCACTGCAGTCTGAGGTCTCATGCACTCTGGAACAAGTTTTCTTCAAGAACCTGTCTTTTTTTGTCTGCATTCATCCTGCCTCAATTATGACCAGTCCCCATTTCCCTGCTACTAAGTAGCACCCCCATAGCATAATGCTCCCACCACCTTTAAATGCCGTTTGGCAAGAAACCAGGTTGGAGTCAGTCACTCTGCCATAAACACCTGATTGATGAGATGTTGAGATGGCCTCCCTTTCAACAGGTTCTCCCATCTCTGCAGAGCATCTCTGAAGTTATGACCATTGGGTTCTTCATCACTCCCCTGACCGAGGCCCTTCTTTCACAGGTACTTACTGTACATATATATATACGCAGTATGAAATTTATGATGTTGTGATGTTCATTATTTTTTGTTTGTGAGTTGTAGGTATTGTATGGTTACTAGCCTGTGGGCTTGGAAGAATTTCATTCTGCGGTGTACATATGACAAGAAACTTGAACATGACAAAACAATTTAAAATCTACCTAATCCAGTTTAGGATTGTGAGGGTTATGGGGGAGGAGGAAAGGGGTCCACCCATGCACTCATCTCCCCTCATACAAGGGATAAACTTGAACTTACAATCAGCACTAACTTAATACCATTTATGAGCATAAGCATTCTACTGGAGTAAGGTGAAACGTTTAAAAAAAACCAATATAATGTTTTTAATTGACTTAATGGCACAAGGTAACCTCAATGTAATGTACAGTGCAATAATCCAAAGCATTCCTGTAATCAACTAGCACCTTATCAAGGGTGGGCTTGTGCTTGTATTCAGTTCTGCCTAGATAGTCTTTGGTTTAAGAGGGCCGGAAAATGGAGAGATGAAATAACCAAAACATAACACAACATTTTTGAACTTATTTAATCCAACGTAGGGTCTCAGAGGAGTAGAGCCTATCCCACCAACACCAAGGTCAAAGTAGCAACCAAGCCAGAACAGGATGCCAGTTCCTTACATGGCCCACTTATACATGAATCAGATTGGGCAAATTTTCAGTTCCAGTTGACCACATAGTTCCTTGAGGATGTGGGAAGAAAATTGGAGTATTTGGTGCAAAGTGTTAAAAGCATACACACGTCATGCAGATAGTGACCAGACCTTGATATTGAACCCAAGATGTTGGATCTGTACTGGACTTTTTAGTTAGTGATCTTGAAATAAAAGACATCTAAAAATATTACGATGTCTGTACTGTGGTTGGACATCAATTGATATTGCATGGAAAACAGAGGTTGTTAAACTCTTATTAAGAATTGAATATTTTGTGTTTATTTCATTTACCCAATACTATTAGCACGCAGAGAATTATGTCAGCCTGCTCCAGATCTGTCCTTATAATCTACCCTGAGAGGAAGTTCGGCATGACATCAGTTTTTTTGATTACTCACAGGACATGCAGATGGAGTCTTGCCAGAGGGAAATTTCTCTTCATGCCATTTCACTTGATCTGCATGGAGTGAGGTGGCTGATGAAGCACAAATATTTATGGTCAGAGTGACTTCACTCAATTTTGACACTGTCTATGTCATGCTATAAACAGTTTCTTATAATTTTTCAATTTCTTTGAATTGAAAGAAACTTATAAGAAAAACAAAAAGAAAACAGTAGAATTCAAACTTTCATATAAAAACAGTTTCCTGAATTACATGCTTGAATGGCTTAGAGATCCTTTGTCACAAAATGTGGTAGTCTGCCATTGTGATCATTGGGCACCTACGCCCTTCTTGTCTGCTTGTTCTGGTTGGGAGGGCCATCCACTTCCAAAGACTTTGGACTCCCTGATATTTTTTTTTTAAGTTTTCAGTGTCTCTGCCTAATTACAGTTGAACAACAAACTTGTTGGTACAGCTATTTGCTCCTGGTGGGGGTCTCTTCCTTGACTTGCAGGTTTGGAACCTCATGCAGTGTATGAATTAGTTTAAGCAGATTTGAGAATATATGTTTTTCTCCAAAAAGCATTCAAATATACTGATTTCTGAGTAATGGATCTATTTAGTGTTATCATACAGTTTTAGTTACTTTTGTACTTGTTTTAAAGTGTAATTTTCTCCTCAGTAAATTTGCTTTATTTAACTAATAATATTTAAACAATAATAATAATTAAATTCAGCATACCATGCTTCACAAAAACTGAGAATAACACCCTTCCATCCATCCATTTTCTTAACCGCTTACCCAGGGCACACTTAGCTGGAGCCTTTTCTAGCAATCATCAGGTGGAAGGCAGGAACAGCTTCATCATATGGTAAACACACACATACACACTTAAATTATTACGCATTATACAGCCAAGGCACTGATGTGCTAGAAATTTTCTATTTCATTTGGCTTTCACATCTATAATAAATCTCTATATCTTTTGCAGGTAAAAATATAAACAGATGCTAGTAAGATTTGCTTCTGAAGTAATAATAATAATAATAATCAATCAATCAATATTTAAAACGAATAAATGAATGAGGTGTGCATAGTAAATTAAAAGTTGCTATAAGCTATTTAATCTGCAAGTGATTCTGTGAAGAAAAATTGTAATTGTGTGGTCACACCATACAGAATGGATAATGAATTCAAAGTTGGAAACAAAATCGCAAATCAAAAAATAAAGGGTCAAAATCCCAATGTCCCCAGGGTTAGCCTAAATGCTGAGAATTGCTTAAGTGACACAGATATGACTTCTTTTCATTAGCACATCTGAAAAAGTCAGACAAGACTCCTTTGCATTGTAGATACCAACTCTTTCTTTCTCTCTCTCTCTCTCTATATATATATATATACTGCTCACAAAAATTAGAGGAACACTTTAAAGAAACACATTAGATACATCAGATCTCAATATGAAGTTAAATATCTATACAAATAACGACAGGGCAATGTCTTAGGAACAAAAGGATGCCAAGTCTTTTAATGGAAATAAAAGTTTTCTGCCTACAGAGGGCTCAATTGTGTAGACACCCTAAAATCAGAGTGAAATGAAGATGTGGCAGGCTAGTCCATTTTTTCAAAAACTTAATTTCTGCTACTCAAAATGCTTTTCAGTATCTTGTGTGGCCCCCACGAGCTGGTATGCATGCTTGACAACGTCGGGGCATGCTCCTAATGAGACGACGGATGGTGTCTTGTGGCACTTCCTCCCAGATCTGTATGAGGGCATCCCTGAGCTGTTGTACAGTCTGAGGAGCAACCTGGCGGCGCCTAATGGACTGAAACATAATGTCCCACAGATGTTCTATTGGGTTTAAGTCAGGGGATCGTGAAGGCCATTCAATTGTTTCAATTCCTTCATCCTCCAGGTACTGCCTGCATACTCTTGCCACATGAGGCCGGGCATTGTCGTGCATTAGGAGGAAACCAGGACCTACTGCACCAGCGTAGGGACTGACAATGGGTCCAAGGATTTCATCCTGATACCTAATGGCAGTCAAGATGCCGTTGTCTAGCCTGTAGAGGTCTGTGAGTCGCTCCACGGATATGCCTCCAAGATCATCACTGACCCACCACCAAACCAGTCATGCTAAACGATGTTACAGGCAGCATAATATTCTCCAGGGCTTCTCCTGACCCTTTCACGTCTTTCACATATACTCAGGGTGAACCTGCTCTCATCTGTGAAAAGCACAGGACGCCAGTGGTGGACCTGCCAATTCTGGTATTCTATGGCAAATGCCAATTGAGCTCCCTGGTGCTGTGCAGTGAGCACAGGGCGCAGTAGACATTTGGGCCCTCAGGCAACCCTCATGAAGTCTGTTTCTGATTGTTTGGTCAGAGACATTCACACCAGTGGCCTGTAGGAGGTCATTTTGTAGGTCTCTGGCAGTGCTCATCCTGTTCCTCCTTGCCCAAAGGAGCAGATACTGGTCCTGCTGATGGGTTATGGACCTTCTATGGCCCTCTCCAGCTCTCCTAGAGTACCTGCTTGTCTCCTAGAATCTCCTCCATGCCCTTGAGACTGTGCAGGGAGACACAGCAAACCTTCTGGCAATGACACGTATTGATGTGTCATCCTGGAGAAGTTGGACTACCTGTGCAACCTCTGTAGGGTCCAGGTATCGCCTCATGCTACCAGTAGTGACACTGACTGTAGCCAAATGCAAAACTAGTGAAGAAACAGTCAGAAAAGATGAGGAGGGAAAAATGTCAGTGGCCTCCACCTGTTAAACCATTCCTGTTTTGGGGTCATCTCATTGTTGCCCCTCTAGTGCATCTGTTGTTAATTTCATTAACACCACAGCAGCTGAAACTGATTAACAACCCCCTCTGCTACTTAACTGACCAGATTAATATCCCATAAGTTTCATTGACTTTATGCTATACTCTGATTAAAAAGTGTTTCTTTAATTCTTTTGAGCAGTATATATATATATATATATATAATGTCACATTAAATGACTTTTGTCAGATTTCACTATATTATGACTAGTCAAAAACATGACTGAAAGTACTTGCCTATGTCACATTTACCGAACAATCTTCCAGCACTATTGTGCTCACCCCTTTTTCTGACAGCCAGTAGCATCTCCTGCTTGATAAACCCGGAACTTTACAAAGGATTAACTGCTGCAGCAAATTCAGCAGGAATCTTGGCCCATTTCTTTTCTATTTCCCCCTTTGTTGTGGTATGTAAAACAGTAAACATCAGACAGACAAGCTTCTCTACGTTCTGGTGCTGTACAAAGGTTCTTTCTTTTACTTTTTTCTATTTTGTTTTAGTACCTAAAACATGAGACATCAGACAGATGACCTTCTCTTCCATTTGCGAAGCTGAAAATATGTGAGTTTCTTATTCCTTGTCATAGCATTCTGTGCATCATGCTTCCAGATGAGCATTCATTGGTTATCGGCACTCATGCACACAGAGCCCAACCCTCCAACTAAAGAGAAAATCAAACCTTTTTGACTATATCATAGGCATTCATAGATTAATTGATCTTGATCACTGGGCATGTCCCATCCGGCAATCAGCTTCATGGGAGCACGTAACAACTGCCTAAGACACAAATCAGGTTATGTAAATGAAGGCTTCAACTGAAAATTGCTGGAAAAGTCACATAATGTGATAAAGGCTGCTTCATCTTAATACTGGTAGGTGAGGGGTGAAAAAATCAGTCTGGCCAAAGTGCCAGTCCAAAAGGTGGCTCATGCACATGTTATTTTAATGACATGCATGTTATGATTGGAGATTCTAAATTTGTCCTGTGAGACTGTACATGTGAGTAGACTTAACAATGAACCATCCAGCTTTGGTATCTGTTTGTGTCACATGCTATGGATAAGCTCCATTCCCTTAACTGGTTTAAGTGAGTTTGAGAATGTAACATTATATTAAATTTAACAAATATAATAATGAACATGAAATAAATGTGAGCATATAAGAATGTAATTTGAAGTGACAAATAGAAATTGAAACCCCTGCCTTTTTCTACTTGTGGTATATCAGTCAGGTCTCATAGTCACGGAAGCATAAAATAAACCAAGAATTTGTCTTAATTATAGCATCCACTTTGCATATCAATTATTTTGGGGGACTGGCATTTCTTTCCCTGTGCCCCATTTAAAGAGACAGACTGAAAACCTGGCCTCAGGCCTTTGTGTTTTGGGTTGTCTGGGAAACACCACCCATCTACCAAAGTATTTGCATGCATGCATAGAAATTGAGCAGTGTTGGCCAAAGAGTGGTAAAGAGGACTATTAGTGATCACAATTTAGAATATTTCACAAAATTATATAAATACTTGAAGAAAATACAATATACCACTGCTTAAAATAATGATGGAAAATTCAGATGACTTATGTATGTGGTCTGGTAATATCTGATTTGTTTCCTTACTATAATAAATCTTATAAGATAGATAGATAGATAGATAGATAGATAGATAGATAGATAGATAGATAGATAGATAGATAGATAGATAGATAGATAGATAGATAGATAGTACAAAAAAATATCAGCAGAAAGTATATAATGTGTTTTTCTGCATTAAAGGAAAGTATTATTGCCATGCAATCTTTATTTATTTTATATTATAGATAAGGGGCAATAAAGGAAAATATTAATCAACTGGTGGAGGGAAAATTGCAACAATTAACATCAATGCCATCTATTTAGCTATTACAACAAACACGAATTCATCCACTGTGCTGCATGTACCCCCATCTTTCTCATGATATTTAACTGTACAATTTACTGCATCTGTCTTTATTGCCTGCACAAAGTGCTCTCAATTCTCAACAGGGGAAGAGAGTTGTGGTGACTTAATAAGAGCTCTGTGCATGCAGAATGTGCTAAATAGCTGTGTGGAAAATTGGATTAAGCGGGTTCAGTAAATGGATTGATGAATTTACTGTATATATAATATCGCAATTTACAGTATTCATGTACATTAATCAGACAGTCCATCAATCCTTTAAACTTGCTTATCCAGAGGTAGGAGAAGCTGCTAGGCATTTTCCATCCATTCATCCTCCAACCCGCTATAT
Organism: Polypterus senegalus; assembly: GCF_016835505.1. Classification (NCBI taxonomy): domain Eukaryota; kingdom Metazoa; phylum Chordata; class Cladistia; order Polypteriformes; family Polypteridae; genus Polypterus; species Polypterus senegalus. The sequence continues at coordinate 29,221,559 of NC_053167.1, forward strand.
CCTAACACAGGGTCACGGGGTTTGCTGGAGGCAATCCCAGCCAGCACAGGGCACAAGGTAGGAACAAACCCCAGACAGTCCACCACAGGGCACACACACCCACACACCAACACACACTAGGGACAATTTAGGATCGCCAATGCACCCAACCTGCATGTCTTTGGACATGAAACCGGAGCACCCGGAGGAAAACCACCAGACACGAGGAGAACATGCAAACTCCACGCAGGGAGGACCGGGAAGAGAACCCAGGTCTCCTTACTGCGAGGCAGTATCAGTACCACTGCGCCACCGTGTGCTAGGCGTTTTGAAATTTGAATTGTCTAAACTGGAGAATATGACCCTTTCAAGGTGTTCAACAATCATAGGTGTTTGATTTTAACAGGCCATACACGTACATGTGTATCAGATATATTGATGGCTATTCTGAGTTTGTAACAACTTTGTGAGTGAATTTAATGCTTAGGTGTTTGAAATAGTATTGTATGCATTACTTAGTGTGACACTCAGTCTTGGGGATGATGATGATGTGTTATTCTTAAAGCAAGAATGTGTACTGGAAACATGTGACGGTCGTGTGCGCTGTTAACCGTTGACTTCTACTCGGTGTCGATGAATCACTCCGAAATCTTCCGTGCAGTCATGCTGAGCAGCTACTAGTGTGCCCGTATGAGTAAGACCCCCAACATGCGGAGTCAGTGATATGGTGTGATGTGTACACATGTACGCGTAAAATCTGTCTGAGGAGTAGTCTCCTTGAAGTCCATCCAGTCTTAGAGAGAAGATACATCCGTAAGCTTGAGAGCTGAGCGGCGAGTGTTAAGTATACGCTTCAGAGCGAGTGCTCTTGCCCATGGAACTGGGCGTGTCCATAGGACCAAGCAACCAATGGAACGCTTGTCATTTTAATATTCTACACACCCCTCACCTCACTGTGTGCACGGCTGACTTGGAAGCGTAGACTCGCCTAGATGCCGAGAGCGAACGGCAGAGTACAAGCTATGTGCGATTCGTAGAACAAACCGCGAAACAAGCGAGCTAGCGAGCGGCGAAGACATGGAGGTAAGGGCGAGACGTCTCGCACGGTTACTATTCCCGCTTATCAAGAAATATTCCATGTTGCTTTTCTTAACTTTCTGCATTTGTTTTGATCTGAAACACCGTGTTATGCAGTAATAAGAATAACATAGAGTACAGAGCAAGTGTTGTTTTGTGATTTTGTGCACGGTAGGAATAAAGTCAACCCATGTCATTCATGTTGTCGGGAATGAGGTTACGTTTTATTATTTTCATTAGAAGTGTACAAAGTGGTGATGTTTACGAGTTTTACATTATTTCGTTGCTTTATTGATACATGTTATCACACGGTGTATTGGTATCTCTTTTTGTATTTGTGGTATTCATTTTCTCTGCAGTTTTATGTTGGTTAATTTTGTTAACAATTAATTTTGTCAATTATATTTTGCGCTGCCAGCAAAGCAGCTTGCTTGCTTGTTAGAATGTTTACTCAGGTTGCCTGTTGTTTCGTGTTCGCCCTCGTTTCTGAAGCCTTGTTTTTAAGTTCTCTTCTGTAGAGTTTATTGGACCATATCGAAAGTTTCAACATTTCACGCAGGCACAGTCAAAAGTGTTCGCTTTAGCGTGCAGCGGTATCTTGAGAGGAGTTAGGGGGGCGTTTCATCCCCGCCTCAGACGGGGCTACTTGACAGAAAGGTGTACAGTACGTTGTTCCTTAGTAAACAAAGGAAAATAACATCCCAGTTTTCAGTTACACCTAACATTGGACACCGTCAGTTTGCTTATTATCTGGATCAGTTCATTCACTGAGACAAAGTACTGTGTGTGAAATAGCACAGTCATTTTTAAAAGAATAATAGGGATAAGCCTAATTCTGATAAGGCTTAATAATAATACCTTTTAGATAAGCATTGATAGCAGCCAACTGCATTGTCACATTTTCTGCAGTTTTGTAAAACTGATATATTTTTGTGTTTGTGACGATTCCTGATTGAACAATGTAGAAGAGCTTAATGAAGTATTAATTCAAATTTTTCAACTGTGCCTTTTGTACAGTTGTAATGCCTGTTTAATATGTATTGAATGTTTTGAAGCATTGGTGGGATACTGGCTAAAATGAATGGTTTAAAAGTAATCATTTGAAAACTCGTAATTAGATTAACAGTCACCCCATTTTTATGGCAGTTCTAATTTTGGACAAGTGCAGCCATTTGTTAACTGCACTCTTAAACATAAAGGTTTCTTCAGAGTGATGTCTTGTGTCTTGGAGAAACCACATCAAGACCATCTAATTGAATGGTCTAGAGGGCCATTATTTATTTAGATCTGTAACGGGAACCATAAATTGCCAATGAATAGATGATAACAAATTAGTGAAATACCAACGAGTTCCTGAGGACTCTTTCTTCATACAATAACACAAGCTAAGTTCAGGTTTTCTGGATCTGTCAGAAGCTAGGCAGCCTACTATACATTAAAGATGTCCATTTTGTTCAACCAGTAGGAACCCTCAAAGCTCAAAGGCCCAGTTTCATATGCAAAGAACCCTTCCCCGAATGAAGTTGGACTTTGTCAAGCAATGGATTAGTGAGAAACCACACAGATCCAGTATAGTGCCGTTTAAGAAGAAGTGTGTAGATGAGGCCATCATTGTTAATGTAAATGTGGTTCAGGTTCTTTTTAATGCCAAAGTTAACTAGAGCATATGGAAGTACTGATACTTCCGTCGAAATTATTAACAGTTTAACTGTCCCTGTTACTTAATGCATAAAGAAATATATTACCATCTATTTTCTGGACCCATAATGGCACCCAAAGGCCCGAGGCAGAAAGCAAATATGAATGGATACCCTCAACACCTATTCGTACGGCATCAGATTTATTTGCTAATCTGCCTAATCTGTGTGTGTGTTTAAAATGTGAGAAAAAATTAGATTAGCTAGAGAAAGCCCACAGGGGCATGCGTAGACCACACATATCATAACTCAGGAGCAGTGGAGCTGCAGTGTATAGTAGCAGTGGTAAACACAGCAGCACAATCTGCAACAAAAAGACAAAGTGTTCAAACCATTCTTCTTTCAAAAGTACCCAGAATGTTAGAAAAAAAAGAAATCAAAAGAATTTGGAATAAAATCAAGAAAAGGCACAGATTACAGTAGAATTGTAGTGGGACAGCAGTTCATCTACTTTGTACAAAAGTCAGAATATGTCAACATCTCCAATCTTGGTAATGCAGGTGATCCTAAATTCACCTGCTGGACATGAAGGGTGTTGTTCAGAGAAGATGCCAATAAGACTGTGACAGCTGTGAATAAATATTACCATAACTGACCAGAGAGAATCTGCCAATATGCTAGTGATAGGCCAGTCATTGCACAAATATGACATCTGTAAAACAGTGACTAGAAAAAAAACAATTTGACAGCTGACAAAGTAGATGTAAAACCCTGCCAGTAAATCTAAAAATGGAATATGGTGCACTCTGAAAAGATTGGAAGAATACTGTTTGGTCAAGTAAAGCAAGAATTGAACTAATATTCCCAAATATAAGAGTAAATAACACTCGATAAGACATCATCCATGTAAAACTTTGTGATTATAATAATAATAATAATACATTTTATTTATATAGCACCTTTCCCATGCTCAAGGCACTTACAGATGGCAAAAAGTCATGTATTTGGAAAGTTGCTTATTGGCAGAGAGAAGAAATCTTCTGAAAATGGAAAGAAAATGTATGGTTAAAAAATAAAACAGGTATATCCCATAGGAAAATTGCCACACTTTGTAAAAATCTTGGTTTCTTCTTTCAGCATGGCCATGTCCATAATGCACAGCAAATACAATATTAAGTGTCTTAGAAACAAGCAAGCATAAGTCCCAAGAGTAATTCAGTAAAAGACAAGATTTGGATCTCAATGTCTTTGTCCACCAGTGACTGAATTAATCCTGAACTAGCTCGTCACTAACAGTGGACATATTACTCAGTCCAGAGGAGCAGGTTGATGTTTACTCTTTGAACAAAAGTGAGCTAAGGCACTTCATTTTTAGAATATTATTGGGTGATACTTTTCCAGGAAATGGCTGAATGGAATTTCTGTTTTGTTTTCTTTCCACGTTGTCTGTATGTGATGGTTACTTAAAAATTAAAAATGGTTATAGTAAATCTGCCATGCATATATCCTAAGCTAAAAATGGGAAACCTGCAAAACATTTTCAGGATGTATCAACTGAGTACTTAACTTCTTTGGCATTGTTGGCTCAATGGCTAATTGTTATGCTGTGGTTGAAGAAAACCCACTTTAAACTACAATGTCAGACACCCACTGTATCATTTCATCACATCATCACTTACAAGTGATGTCTTCCAAATACTCATTTCAAAACTGGAAAAGGAGAAAATAACAGGACACAAGCTAACATAGATGTGTACATAAAACAATAGCTGCCAGGATCTTCGCATAAACTATTTCTAAAAAAAAATATCAATCAACACATTATACTTGTTTTTTAGTGGATCCTGTTTTTACTTTTGATAGGCTATGTATGTATATATTGAGGGAGGAGTTCTTATAGTTCTCCCATATCTTAGCACCTGTTGTTAAGTTGCAGTCATCGCAGGAAAGGCACTTAACAAGAAAATGATGTTAATAAATTAAACATTGAGCTATTTTTTACAAAATGATCTTGTGTTTTCTTTACTGTCTTTCAAAGAAGGCTGCATTACTCACCAATATAAAATACAAGACATGATCTCGTTTCACATTAAGTCGTTGTCAGGATGGCAATACACATTGACAGAACAATCAGTTGCTGTTACAAAGGTATGACAGTCTGCTTAAGGCTATGCATTGTGCTGTCTTGAATAGTGACCATGAACTGCAGAATATACATTTAAAATCCCGAATAGTGGAAGGGACATTTTGAAACCCAGACATATAATATGTTTTGTCATGGAATTACACCAGTATCCATCTGAGGTCAAACATTTTGCCCTATGGTAACTACTGGTGGTTAGCCGCTAACTTGCAATGCCTGGATTACAAAGGCCCTTAGTAGCAGCTCCTTCTACGCTGTACTACAGTAGAAGAACATATATTTTCAGGCACACAGAGATTACCTGTAAGCACTGCAAGTGAAGAACTTCCTGGTGACATTAGCTGAGATCTGAGATCACCCTCCTTTTGATGTATGGCAAAACCACTGCAATCTGCTCATTCACAGTGCAAATCATGCCAATTACGCTAAGTATTTTGACATACAGCTACACCACAATCTGTCCTGGGTCACACATTTTGCAGTGGGTATTGCTGGTGGTCAGCCTTAAACCTGCAATACCTATACTAAAAAGGTTCTCAGAAGCAGCACATTCTACACTGAGCTGTAACAAAACTCTTATCCTTCGGAGTGCAGACTGCAAGTGGAGTTCTCTCTCTCTCTCTCCTACTCAGGACCCACCTTTCTCCACAGCATTTCCTAGTAGTACAAAGGGACAAATTTTGAAATTTGCAAACAGTAGGATTAAACTTGGAAATCATGTGAGGTTTGCCCTCCTGCAGCCCCTTCTAATGGCCATATGTGTGCCTACAGTCCTGAACCCCCACCTTTTCATTAAAAGGACAGACAAACTCCAAGTTATCTACTCATTATGTTTTGCTCTGTGCAGTCCCCCCATTATAAAACTGTCTCTTTATGGCTGGCAATGGATACATTTTGCTGATATAACAATGCAAAATGTTTTCAGTCTTTCTGATTCTCTGCCTTCATGCAGTTGAAAGTTTGGTCCAGCTAAGTCTCCTTTCAACCAAAAAAAAAAAAATCATTATATGTATAAATTGTGAGGTTTCTGAACTCTTTTAGGCCCCCCTTCCAATGGGACGCCACAACAAAGTGCGTCCCAAAGTGTGATTGCTGCATCTGTGGGAGATTGCTTGTCCATTACCAAGGCAACAGCAGGCTCACAGCACTGCAGTGGAGCACATCGTGGTCGCACTATAAGCGCCTGTCATCAATGGGTGATGCAAGGGACATTATAATTGCAGGGAACAGTATTACTTGGCCACAACCTTGCCTGTATGCTATGTCTGTGTATAGGCGAGTGGTAGATCCCTCTTCAGTAAATATCTGTGCTGTTCCTGTTTCAAGCTGAATAAAGCTGGTTTTGATCAAAATACTGAGTCTCATCCTTTTGGAGTGCAAGACAGGGACTCACATCTCACACGTCACAATATTAGAATATTAGAACACTCTAGACGAGAACAGGCCATTGAGCCCAACAAAGCTCGCCAGTCCTATCCACTTATTTCCTCCAAGAAAACATCAAGTCGAGTTTTGAAAATCCCTAACGTCTTACTCTCTACCACACTACTTGGTAGCTTATTCCAAGCATCCAGCATCTAGATTGTTCTGGATAAGAAATTATTTTGAGCATGTAAAGAAAAACTTCCTGAGGGATGCTTAATGTTTGATGAGAACAGGCCATTCAGCCCAACAAATTTACCCTTCTAACAAGTTTCCAACTGTGTCCCTATGGTTCTCTGTTCCTAATGTTTGTGATGAACTCACTCATTTTAAAATATAAGTCTCGATCCACTGTACTTATTCCCTTCATAATTTTAAACACTTCAATCATGTCACCTCTTAAATCTTCTCAGCTCTTTTAATCTTTCCTCATTACTCAACCCCCGTAGACCTGGAAACAGCCTAGTCGCTCTTCTCTGGACCTTTTCTAGCGCTGCTATGTCCTTTTTGTAGCCTGGAGACCAAAACTGCACACAGTACTCAAGATGAGGTCTCACCATTGTGGTTGAGCATAACCTCCTTGAACTTGTACTCCACAGATCATGCTTTATAACCTAACATTCTGTTAGCCTTCTTAATGGCTTCTGAACACTGTTGGGAAGTTGATAGCAACTTAACAATTTTAGTCTTTGCATCTGCACTCTTCCAAAATACTGAGAATTGTATTATATTATGGACACTTGACCCTAGTGGTTCAATCACCTCTACACCCTCAATTCTATCCTGATTATTACAAATACTAAATCCAGACAGGCTTCACCCCGTGTTGGTGCTTTAACATGCTGTGTTAAAAAACAGTCACTGATTACTTCTAAAAACTCCTGCTCTTGTGCTCCTCCATCTGCAAGGTTATCCCAGTTAATATTTGGATAATTAAAGTCCCCCATGACTATAATATCCCCCTGTAAACTTGCCTTTTTGATATTACTAAAAAGATGTGTGTTGAAATTACTGTCTGAATTGGGTGGTCTATAACACACTCCTAAAATAAGACCTCTTTCCCTAATATTTTCCAGCCACATGTCCTCACTGATGGGGCTCATCATCCAACTGAAGAGTTCTTACATTTAAACCCTGTTTGGCATAAACAGCAACCCCACCTCCTTTTCTGTTCTGTCTATCCTTCCTAAAAAATGTGTATCCCTCTATGTTACACTCATCCACATCTTGTTATTTAGCCAGGTTTCCGTTATTGCTATAATATCATAATTATGCTCTGCCACATACAACTCCGACTCACTTACCTTATTTTTGATACTTCTAGCATTAAGGGAAGCGATTTTTAATGTGTTACTCCTTCTACATTTACGTGTTTGCTTAGAATTTACGTTACTATGCATTTTTATTTCTACACCATTGTTTGTTCTTCCATGTATAGATCTAAATCTGGCCTGTCCTAAACTCCCTGCCCCCCCCCATTCCCTAGTTTAAACAATCCTCGACTAGCCTACACATACGCCTCCCCAATACATTGGTGCCCCTCCAGTTCAGATGTAACCTGTCACGGCGGAACAGGTCCCATCTGTTCCAAAAGGAGTCCCAATACCCCATAAACCTATACCCTTCTACCCTGCACCAAGATTTGAGCCATAATAAACTGGCGAAGGTAATGAAAGCTTGCACTGTGTGAGCCTTTCTTCTCATGGACTGGATATCATAGTTACCATGATAGTATGAACAGAGGTATTTATATAATTTTATTGAAGTATTTTTGGGTTAGAGTGATAATTTGAAACTTCCTCATAAATAATTGTGCAAGTGTAAATCTGTCATGTGAACTTATTAAGAACATTGCAGGATAGACACATATGACAACAGTTCAGATATCGTAAGGGACATAGATCATGTAATGTAAATTACAGAATACAGAAGATGGCAATTGGCAATTGAAAATACAAAGGGAATTAAATATGTTATGCCTTCAATGAAGCAATATTAAATAAATGCATATTTCAATGCATTTGAAATAGATTGAAGTAAGCCTGAATGGTGTGCATATGTTTAATTTTTTAGAACAGATTTTTCTAATTTTAGGGAAATAAACAGTCCTAACTACAGGGTCACGGGGGTCTGCTGGAACCAATTTTACAAAACAAGATCAAGATAAAAAATAGTGTATAGGCAGAACTTAAACCAATAGGTAACAGACATGCTACTCTCTGCTCCATTCTGTAGCCGCCTTATTCTGGAACAAAGATCACCCTTTTAGACTAATAGATGAATTTCTTAGGTGTTTTTCACAATTAAACATTTTAGTGAGGTTTAAGTTTTCTGGGCCTCCATGCCATGAGATTGTGGTGTTTTTTTCATAGGTTGTAAATGCTCAAAAATTTCTTTCATAGGTTGTAAATGGTCAAAAATTTCTTAGCAGTCATTTAGTGAGAAATGTGTAGCTTCAGTTCTTTTTATCAGGGAGCATTGTCTTGTTAATTTATTCATGTGTTATTTTAATCATTATGGATACTACAGATTAATAATAGACTGTACCAGTAAACACTGCTCTTAAGTTCTGTGTCAACCCGTCAGGAATGCTTTACATAAGTTGGAAACTCAAAGAATACAATTATGCTTTACATAACATCAGGTGGTCATGTGAGTGTATATTGTTTCTGCCATTGCAGCAGGACCAAAGACTGTGGTGGTGATTTGCCTCATTGTGCATTTTTCAAGTAAAGCAAACAAACATGGGAGTCCAGGGCTTCTGGTATTAAACAGGACACAGACAACAACAACATTTATTCATATAGCATGTTTTCATACAAATGATGTACAGTAGCTCAAAGTGCAGAACAGATAGTTCACTACTGCAAAATATACAAGCTCCAGATTTTGATAAAGGTGTTAGTTGTACTTATGGTAAAAATATGGTATATGAAGACACAATATTCACTATACATCTATTGTGTTCATGTGCTTCCTTTACATTAAGTAATTTCATACCATTGCAGTCTCTTTAGGACCATCTTTTAGACTGTTCTGCTATGCATGCATATTGACACTTTTAGGCCCATAAAGAGCCTAATGTAGGTGATGCTATTGTTTTATAGAGTTGTTCAGGTGAGATGTTTCTTGATTTGCATTCTTTTCAACATCTTGCATAAAGTTATTGATAAGCGTCCAGCTGTACTACAGTCCTACTGCAGCTCAAATCCAATAATTTCTCAAGCTTCTAATCATGTGATCCATTACCAAATACTGACTGGAATAGCATTTTCCAAACTACTTTTAAAAATACCTTGGTTGTTATGAGCATCAAACATATAAGAAATATAAAAATAACTTTACAGTGGTTAAGCCCAATGAAGCCATATTCTCTGATAGTGGCCTTCGGTTTTTGGAATTTGTGGGATGGTATGATGTGAAGCTGTAATACACCTGACAGTTACCTGGGATGTTTCTATTTGATGGCCTTATGTAATGACTTCATTATGGAAACATAGGTTTTTCCCGTTATGGTTGGTTTGTGTGGTATGTATTCCAAAAGCAGAACACCCTTTGTATTCCAGAAAACTTGTCATCATGACTTTACTGGTCTACTGCTGCACACAAAATATCTTGTTTGATTTCATGGTCATGGTGGTGAACCCACATTTCATTCCCAGTAACAATTCATGAGAAAACGTCAATGGAATTTTCTCCAAGAATATCCAAGTTTCCCTGGTGACATTCTTTCTGATCCAGTGTCAGCAATTGGGGAACCTATTGGGAGCTGACCTTTGACATCATCAGTTGAGTTTGGATAATTGTGGAAAATGTGCCAGTTGAAGTGACTAGTTCATGGGCTATAACATTAGCCCTGACATAAAGATCTTCCATAATAATGGATTACATTTTTTACAACATTTCCTATTGACTCCCTATGCCATTTAAATTGCTTGGTTCAAAACATCACCTAGTAGTAGAAAGGTGCATCATCACCAGGCGCAACAGTGAACCTCTCATGAATTTCCTGTGTTTTTTTCTCCTCATTTGTAAGTAATTTAATGATGGAACAATGCTCCAATTTGTCAATTTCTGCATAGACTTGCAGGTTGATGTGTTTGCAATGCCTTCTCTCTGAGTGCTTGCTATGAAATGACTTTAAATTGCATGTGTGGCATTCCAAGACATCACCTGATCTTCAATGACAATTTCAGATCTGTACCACAACTACAGCACATGATACTCAGGTAGTTAAATTATTGAACACTCCTCTAGTACATTCAAGTGCAGGTATAGTATGTTTACATGGTATGTCTAAATATATGCCTTTGTATTCTCAAACGTGAAGAATGTGCATGTTCATTCATTCATTCATTCATGCAAGAGAGAAAAATGTTCCTCTTCCAGGATCACTCTGAAGGCAGGTTGAACCAGATATAAGGGGAGAAAGACTGAGTAATCACAAGTTTTTTTTTTTACATGGAATTTTTATGGCAGAATTATATCATGTATTTGCCCCATCTTACTTTTTTGTATATACCAGTTGCAGTGATGTGGTGTGATTTAGTTTTTTCTTTTTTACTCCAGTTATTTAAAAAATCTTTGTTGGCATAGTTCATTAAAATTTTTTCGTTTTCTAATTTTTCCTCATTTTGCAGGCACATATTATGCAGCCAATTAATTATCTCCATCCTTCAGGTTGAAATGACTGCTAGCTTTAAGTAGCTCACACAATGAGACTGTGTAAGAGAAAGCAGTAAATTTTATCCACTGTATCTAAGGCTGCTTCCTGTGGAGTTAAACACATCTCTTATAACGTAACTGCCACATATGTGCTGAGCGCTCCTCCATGTGCAGTTACTTAACTGGCCTTTACTTTGAATATGCAACAAATTGTGATGCATATCTGAATTCCCTTTGGGATAAGTAATGGAGGCTTTGTATTAAAGGTTAAGTAATACAGAGATTATATTCCAATAGACAAACAGAACTAATGAATGAAAATCCTAAAAAGCAGTTAAAGTCAATCAGAGCTGCTCATAGGAGTTACCGAGTCCACATTTTACTTCCAAAGTAGTGCCCACCAATCCTTTGCAATTTTCATTTGTTTGCATTTTTGGTAGTACAGATTTTGTACTTTTAGGACATCAAACCATTAACTTGAAGTCAGTTGACTATTGGCAGTTAATCATAGAACCTATAGAAACATTAGAGTTAGAGGCAGCATTTTTAATTTTTTTTTTTTTACCTGTGAATACCAAACCAGATTTGTTAGTATGAAGTGAACAGATAGATAGATACTTTATTAATCCCAAGGGGAAATTCATATAATCCAGCAGCATCATACTGATACAAAAAACAAAACAAACAAAAAGAAAATATTATATTTAAGAGTAATAAAAATGCATGTAAAAACAGACAATAACTTTGAATCATGTTAGCATTTACTCCCCCGGGTGGAATTGAAGAGTTGCATAGTGTGGGGGAGGAACAATCTCCTCAGTCTGTCAGTGGAGCAAGACAGTGACAAAAGTCTGTCACTGCAACTACTCCTCTGCCTGGAGATGACACTGTTAAGTGGATTCATGATTGACAGGAGTTTGCTTAGTGCCTGTCGCTCTGCTACAGATGTTATTCATCTTAACCCCGGAATAAATTATTTGAATGCATACTGTTTTCTTTTAATGTTTATTTTTAATTTTTTAGGGAAATAGATACTATATGTCAGTGTGTATTATCAAGAAGACAGTATGAGAATTGCTATAAACAGAGATATCTCTTTGAAACATGACAAAGTAAAAGCAATATATCTGTAATTATGAGCTGGATTACTTTAGTTTCCTCATTAGGCAGTCATCCGTTTACAAGTAAATGAGAATTGTTGCATAACAAAAAAGATTGTGAGATTAGTAATCACATGAACTAACAGCATTATTGTGTTTGTTGGCACTAGTAATTTCAGTCATTTTTCATATAGTAATACATAAAAAATATGGAAACCCATCGGATACTGACTTTTGACATCATCAATGAGCATGAATGATTGTGGAAACTGTACTGCAATTGCAAATTATATTTTTTATACAACATCGAAATTCTTTGCCATGTAAAATTATTATCTTTCCAAAATGTCTTCATGTATTAAAGCAAACTATTTACAAGCATTTGCAAAACACAGGTTTGCTTTCATGCTACTGGAAGGTGCAAGTTGTTTACAATCAGACACATATAATTTATCCAACAGCTAGCATGCAGCCGAATTAGATGGTGTGCAGTTAGAATAAACTGAGGTTTTGGGGTCAAATCCATGATGATTTTACAATTCAGGACCCTTGTGTGGCATAATATCCTAACAGCTGCACAAGTAACTTACACCAGTATGATTTTATAATTAGGTATTTCTTACTGTTTTGGTATACTGCATTCTTTTGGAATAATGACCTATTTTTTGTAATTACTGTTGAACTCATCATTAACTTCAGCTAAACATCTGAATAACAGACCTTAGGGCCTTTCCTCTGTTGACTTTGCCATTAAAATGGGTGGCACTGGGCTGTTCTCATGATTCTGTCAGCCATCTTGTGTCCAGTCCTTATTGATGTATTTCTTTAAGGTGGTGGAAGGAATAAAATTACAGTTAGCCTTCACTATAGTTACTTCTGTTAGTTTATTTATATAAGAAAACCTTTCCAAAGCCATATGGAAAATTATCACTATTTAGAAATTAGTTGTCAATGGTTAATTTGTGGATATGTCCTAGAAGGTGACATTAGACAGTCGCCTCAATCCAGAAAGATTAAATTACAATTTCTATTTCTTTATTACTTGTCTTTAAATAACACAACCTTGGTTTTCTTTACATGGAGATGTAGGCTATGGTTCCATTAACTTTATCAGGTCTATTTTATGATCATGTGTATTTTCAGTTGTCATAACGATGATATTGACAGATGATTTGTAAATGTCTCTTAACACTAGAATTACCAGAGCCTACGAAAAAACTTGTAGATCCGTCCCACCTTAAATCGCTTCTCATCTCTTGTCCTTGTTCAGTTATATTTGTATCTTTTGTGAAAGTGTTTCTTTGATATTTGGACTTCAGGCTTAACACATTATAAACGTCATGTCTATATTTTTTCAATTATTACTAAAACATGAAAAACGTTTCTTTTATAACGATGTGTTTACATAGATCGTTTTAGAAATACATGTGTTCCAAATAACGATATAGTATTTGTAAAAGGTGTGATTTTGCTTGACTTCTCACTCTATACAACTCCAAGCAACTGACATGCAGGTAAACAGATGAGCTGAGAAAACTGTGTGCCGGTGGGGGATGTGATAGCAGACTGCTTGCTGCTTATCAACACATTTAAAGGACAAAAGACACTGACGGAGAGGTGAGAAGTGATTTAAGGTGGGACGGATCTCCGGGTTTTTTCGAAGGCTCTCGTAATTCTAGTGTTAAGTATCAAATTTAGTATCAGTCATACCATGTCAGTATAACTCTGCATAGTTGATTCTTGGAACTAGAGTAATGTCTATGATTGCCATTGTTGCTCCTTAATATTCATAATAGAGTTGTTCTAACCAAGGTGATTTGTGCCCTGGCACAGTGTTTTAACCAACCTGGTAGAGGAGTGAGGGGAAGTGAGTCTTTCTAAATGTAGAGGATGATAATGTGACATGTTTGCAGAACAAGAACTGTTGTCATCTGCCATTCATTGACAGCCTCCTGTTTCACAATAAAGCTGACGCAGACTGTATGTCTTACATGTTCCTCTTTCCGCTTTCTTATATATATATATACACAGTATCTGTATATGAGAAACACAAACTAATATAATATAAGATTTTGAGCACTGAATGGTGATCCCCATGTAACTGTAAAATAACAAAAGCTATTCAATTTTTAGTTAGTCAGAATGTCTTTTCAAACATGGAGGTACTGCCGGTTATGAAGTCACTGAGGCAGAAAGGCCGGGTCCAGGAGCCCCAAGACCAAAAGTGATGCCATATGCCCTCAAGATGTTGTTTTCCAGAAATGCATAGGGAAGGAAAAGAGGAAGTGTTGGAAGGCAGCATTAATGCTCGACATGTGGTGGAATTACAAGTTTCCAAGCCTTGAAGGTAAAAAATTAAAGGAACATTTTTTAATCCGAGTATAGCATCAAGTCAATGAATCTTCTGGGCTATTGATCTGGTCAGTTAAGTAGCAGAGGGGGTTGTTAATCAGTTTCAGCTGCTTTAGTGTAAATGAAATTAACAACAGGTGCACTAGTGGGGCAACAATGAGACGACCCACAAAACAGGTCACAGGTGGAGCCCACTGACATTTTTCATTCCTCATCTTTTCTGCCTGTTTTTTCACTAGTTTTGTATCTGGCTATGGTCAGTGTCACTACTGGTAGCATGAGGTGATACCTGGGCCCCACAGAGGTTGCACAGGTAGTCCAACTTCTCCAGGATGGCACATCAAAACGTGCCATTGCCAGAAGGTTTGCTGTGTCTCCCAGCACAGTCTCAAGAGCATGGAGGAGATTCCAGGAGACAGGCAGTTACTCTGGGAGAGCTGGACAGAGACGTAGAAGGTCCTTACCCTATCAGCAGGACCTGTATCTGCTCCTTTGGATAAGAAAGAACATGATGAGCACTGCCAGAGCCCTACAAAATGACCTCCAGCTGGCCAGTGGTGTGAATGTCTCTAACTAAACAATCAGAAACAGACTTCAGACATAAAAGGGTCTGGAGAAGCCCTGGAGAACATTATGCTGCCTGTAACATCATTCAGCATGACCAGTTTGATTGTGGGTCAGTGATGGTCTGGGGCATATCCATTGATGGATGCACAGACCTCTACAGGCTAGACAACCGCACCTTGACTGCCATTAGGTATTGCGATGAAATCCTTGGACCCATTGTCAGACCCTATGCTGGTTCAGGCGGTCCTGGGTTCCTCCTGGTGCACGACAATGCCTGGCCTCATGTGGCGAGAGTATCCAGGCTGTTCCTGGAGGATGAAGGAATTGATTCCATCGACTGCCCCCACACTCTCCTGACCTAAATCCAATAGAACGCCTCTGGGACATTTTGTTTCGGTCCATCTGACTCCACCAGGTTGCATCTCAGACTGTCCAGGAGCTCAGTGATGCCATGGTCCAGATCTGGGAAGAGATCCCTCAGGACACCATTAGGAGCATACCCCGACATTGCCAGGCATGCATACAAGCACTTGGGGGCCATACAAACAAACTACTGAGTATGATTTTGAGTTGTTGCAATGAAATTTAGATAAAATGAACTCGTCATATATATATATAGACCACCAGGGGGCGACCACCCTGGTTCCTTTGAAGCTCAACCCTATAGGGGCCCGTGGTCACCGCCAGGGGGTGCCCCAGTGCCTTGGAGACCCTGGACCTCAGCACTTCCGCCACACCCAGAAGTTTTGTGGGAAGAAGAGCAGGGACACCCGGAGTGCTTCTGGGGATGCAGTCTCCCACCGACATGCCCCAACTCTGCACGGGGAGCACTCAGCACCTGCAATAGAGGTCCTATAGACTGAAGGCACTCCTCCAGTTCGTGCAGGACCACAGACAAGGATAGGAAGTTTGCCGACAGTGAGCTTACCTGTCCGTCAGCAACACACGCCGGCGACTTCCTGTGGGCCCTTTCCTCCGGCCCAATCGAGTCTCTCCCTGGCACGTGATGGACATTCCTTTGTCCCACCTCTCTTCAGTCATCGGCGGGCACGCAAGACACACCATTCAATTGCGTGCCTGTCACGGGGAGGGACTTCTGGTCCACAGCCATCTCGTCTCCCCTCCTGTTGCGGCGGTGTGCTTGATGACAGCCTCGCTGCTGTCAGTGCCTCTCGAGCTGCAGCGGCTCCTTTTCTGCAGCTGCCACTGTGCTGTCTAAGCACCGTAGACCAGCATGCGTCTGCCACTGATGCGGATCCGTGCAGTCCCTGCCCACAAAAGAGAAAACACGCCGGTAAGCAGGGAACTCACGTTCCGGGTTCTGTCTAACCGAGGAGCGGCACGTGGGTGGGTTCCCCTGCTGCGCCGGGCCGTCCACAACTACTTTTTTGTTTCCAGGTCTCCGCCTTGGAACAGGCGGAGCATCCTGCCGACTACGCCAGTGTGGACTAAGCCCCGGACACAGACAGGAAAACATGTTGTAAACACCACCACACGTTTATTTACACCAGTATATACAAAGTTCAAGTGCCACACAACCCACTTTAGGGTTGTGGACTCCCAAAGTCCAGGCCTCTCACACTCTTCAGGCCGCCTCCACTCTATTCTCCAGACCTTGTCCTTCTCCTCACCCAACTCCAGCCCTGAATGAAGGAGAGGTGGCCCCTTTTATAATCATCCGGATGTGCTCCAGGTGTTTCCCGACAGTATCCCACCGACACACCCCAGGTGTGGCGGAAGTGCTGAGGTCCAGGGTCTCCAAGGCACTAGGGCGCCCCCTGGCGGTGACCATGGGCCCCTACAGGGTTGAGCTTCAAAGCTCTATACCTGTGGTCCCCATAGGAACCAGGGTGGTCGCCCCCACGTGGTCTGAGGTGGGCATATGCCCTCTTCCGGTCCTCCAAGGGTCGCCCCCCCAGACATCTGCCACAATATATACTAAGAGGCTTCACCCCTGCTCGCTTTGCTCGCCAACCCCCATTTTTGTTTTTCCAGATACACACTTTTAAGATTTTTTTTATTTGAATTGTTGCTATTTCATTAGTTTCACTTTTATTTAAGAACTTCTGTAAAACAATATTTGGAATCTTTCGAGTCCCAATGTGCTTAATCTTTTTAAATGAGGTTAGTGAGACATGTGTTTAATGACTTTGTATCATAATTCAGGATAGGTTTCTCCGTTTGGAATTTCAGCACAGACAAAATGATCTGCATCATCAGCAGTTAATAATTTTTTTGTAAAGTAACCAATAAATGCATGTGAGGTAAACTCCATTTTTGAAATTCTCTTGACTTAAACTTCAAAGCCTTAAAATATTTACATACTTTTGACTATATGTCTATATATTCGATCTCTATTCGCCTTTTCTTTATTCCTCCAAGTAATAATTTCCCTTTCTTTGCACTAATGCGATGTTTACTTTCTTTGTTTTGACACTGTCGTTTTTTTCTGCTTTCATATTCTGTATCTTGCTCTGTGTTTTTTTGAGTCTTATTGAATTACAGTTTTCATTTTCTCAAAACTGCTCTGCATGTGTTTGCCCCCCTTGTTTTTTAACCTCTTTTTTCAATGACACCTAGTCCATGGTAATTATTTTTTCCTTTTTCGAGTAATATTTTCTGTTTGTTTGTGCTACTGTGATCTTTACTTTTTTTTTTTATACTTTCTAATTTTCCTACTTTCATATTCTTTAATTTTCTCCACATGTGTATCGCATCTTTTTTTTGAGCCTTTCGAATTCCACTGCTTTCATAATCTCTAACCTGCTATGCATGTGTATAGCGCCAACGTCCGGATTGGACATGCTTTTTTTTCAGTTCCACTTGTTCTGAGCTGATAATTACTTTCCTTACTTTCTGAATTTGCACCTTGATTATTCTTTTTTTTTTGTCTCCCCAACGCTTTTGAGCCTCTTTTCTCCACACTGCTTTCTTCTTCGCTTAGTCATCTACGTTTCATTTATGACGTATTGTCCTTGTACGCTTTATATGCGCTGAGAGCCCTGGATCTGTGTGTGCTCAAAGTCAAAACATGACTGAGTGGTCTTATTTGATATTGGTTGTAAGTAGGGCGTAGAATCTCATGTTCTGCGTTATCGCAAGATGATCCTGGGTCAATCTCTTCCCACAAAGTCTCATGTTTAAGGTCCCCGCGATACGCTCCGTGGCCAATCTGTTTAGTCTCGCGGGTCTTTTAAGTGTCTTCTTTGATCATAATGTGAAGGTCACTTCTCGACGCCCTAGTGTTTCTCTCCAGGATTTTTTTTTTATAATATATATATATATACAGTATATATATGGGGGTTGTGTTCCAGAATCATGTTTATTTTTATATATTTTAAGCCCTTATAAACTCTCCCACACTCTTATAAAAAAATAGCATAAACCCTTTATATTCTCTTAGATATTAGGTAAGATTCGTTGAAATTTTGTATGTAAACACACTGTTTATATACTACGCACAAACATACGTATCGTATATCATTGAGGAATTTTTGTTTAATATGTTATACAGTTTTAAACACATTGTAATTGCTTAGTTAATATAAAAATAAAAAAATCTACATCTACAACATGTAAATACATAAAACCTAAATGTTATTTTAAAGATATCGAGCATCTCCAATACAGTACAACATATGTTACAGCCATTACGATAGACAGGCCACCAGCAATAAATATGTACAATGCAAGAAAAATTGTATTAAATGTGTGTACAGCTACACTAAACGTACGTACATTTACTAAGTACGTAGAAAATTAGTTATGGGTGCTCACCAACAATGACACGACGACTTGTCCGATAACGATGACATTTACTGCACAACAAAAAAAAAGCGTTATAGTATAGCTCTTCTAAAGGAGCCTCTTCAGGCAACTGTGTAGCACTGCCGTCGTCGTCTGGAGTTTGTTTTGCAGGTAAGGAACATCGTGATTGGCAGTTGCTGACGCTGCTTTTTCATTGGTGTAAGAAGGTTTTTTATACACTTCCATGGCGCCGTCAAGAGCATTTATAAATTGCATAGAACAAATCATTTGCAGGTCCTATTCTTCAGCCAATGTCTGGAGATCTTTTGCCACTCATAGAATGGTCGCGAGACGCTTGAGAGTTAGGCCGGCGTCATCTTGTTCTTCCTCGCTCCCTTCCTTCAACATATCCAACACTTTTACCTTTTCAGGAATCGTTAGCATCTTCCGTTGGCGCTTGGGCACAGCCCCAGAATCAGTAGCAGGAGCAAATCGTTTTGTAGACATAATGAAGGGCTTGAATACTATACACACAAAGAAACACGTTGATGCTGAATGAGAGAGACGAGATGCTGGCTAATGCAAATCGAAATCAAATTCTGCGCTCTCTGTCGTTGAGCCAATCAGCACCCAGGATCTTAACCGCATGCTCTGATTGGGTAGCTTCTCAGCCATCCGCCAATAGAGTATGAAATCAACTGGGCAAACCAACTGAGGAAGCATATACCAGAAATAAAAAGACCCATTGTCCGCAGAAATCCACAAAGTAGCGAAAAATCTGCGATATATATTTAGATAAGCTTACATATAAAATCTGAGATAGAGTGAAGCTGCGAAAGTCGAAGCGTAATATAGCAAAGGGATTACTGTGTGTGTATATGTGGTGAGGGTTTTCGAAATGTTTTCTCTGCAGTTTCTTATTTTATTTACACTCCTCAATAGCATTAAGAGAGCTGGAAGTCTGGTTAAAAGCATTCCATTTTTTATAGTACAGCAGGTTCAATATAGGGGATTTTTTTTGTGTGGTATTTTAAAGTAATACATTTCCAAAGTGTACACTGCTGTGAAGGCAGTTGTGGCAGAGGTTTTTTTTTTTTTAGCAGGATCTTCCTCTGTGCTCACAAAGGTATCTGAAAGTGCTAATTCTGACGTTTGAAATTATGGTCCAGTTCCAACTGGTGTGTTTTTACACTAAATATTGTTTTTATGATGAAAAGGTTGAAATTGATCTTTCAAACCCCACAGGACTTTAGCAAATTTGAAAAACAGTAAATACAATTAGCAACTTTTAATTGTTACCATTACTAAATGGTTTGTGACTACATTACTGCCTGACAGCAGTTGGACATTGTTTTTAATTCATAGATTGAAGTTTTCATATTCCTTCTCCTCACATGTGCCCAGGTTTATTTCTAGAGTTCAAGGGTATCCCATCAGGTTGACTACTGGTTTGAAGTTATTGTGGAGTGTGGTTCCCTTTCAGATTCTCTGACATTCCTTTAGGGCCTGATTCATGCTTTTTAAGCTATTAGATATTGGATACCTTTGGGTTTCCCATAATACAAAACCAAACAAGAGGCAATAGCCTCTTTGTGCCAAATAGTTGAGTATACTATTATTACTACTTATTGTAAGTGGAACATCAACATACAGTATGTCTTATTGAGTAGTTTTGATCATTGTAGGATGCTATGGTTAATTGAATATTGTAAACTACAAATGTATTCATTCATTTTCTGAAGTGGATTGTTTCTTAACAGAATTAGCAGGAAGCTGTTGACTATTGCAGCAGCATCAGGAAAGACCATACTCAACCACCTTGCGCTAATTTAGAGTCCCTGAGTAATGTTACTGGTGGAAGATAAAACTGGAATGTGGACACAGAAATCAGAAAACTCTTTCCAGACAGAAACCAGGCACAGATTTGAACTAAGTCCTCCTAAGATTTCATGTAGTAGCTTAGCTCTAACCAGTACACAACTCTACAAAAACATATTTATTGTTATATAAGTCATTAGCATCGATGAAAATTTACATTAACGTCAAGTGGCAAAGTACAATAGTGGTTAGTGCTCCTGCCGTGCAGCTGTCAAAATCAAGAGCTTGAATTCTGGCCTGCTTATTGTCTGTATAGAGTTTTCATTTACTCCTTATAAACTATGTGGGTTTTTCTTGATGTTTTTCACAAATCCCAGACACATGTAGGTTTTATTGATTGGTATAGTAACTTTAAATTGCTCAAATGTGAAGGAGTGTAGGTATGTGCAAAAGTGTGTTCTGTGATGGACTGGAAAGTTGATTGCTGCTGTCCTTTTAATGCTGCTGGAGTGAACAATGGCCTCCACAGCCCTGAAGTGAGTTGAAAAAATTGACTGATATTAATCGATACAGTAGATACTTTAATTATAGCTAGTAAAATCGTACTGATTTTATTTTGCAAAATATGTTCATGGGCAGCACATTTAGCATTGCTACTCAGTTAAGGATTTTCTGTGTGGAGTCTGCACATTCTCCCAGTGTTCACGGTGTTGTTGTGTTTTTTTTTTTTTTTTTACTCTTGCTCAAAGATATGTGTATTAATTAGAGACTGTAAATTGACTCAGTGTGGGCCCCATTCAGCAGTGGTTCACACTTTGTGCCCAAATGCTTCTTCTGTAAGCCAAGAACAAATATTTGTGTTTGAAAAATGGATGTATAAATTAAATTGTTCCTTTGATTAGAGATTAAAAGATATTTTTTCTGTAATTCTTCTTTTTTGGTTTAGTCCACAGGAGATCTGAAAAAGATGTTATTTCAACACTGTATTGTTAATAAATCAGGTGTCCATCATAATGGTTTGTACTGTTGCTACCTCCCCGTAAATGGTGTTGTTGAACCTTAATTAATACAACATACCAGTTCCAAATGTTTACATCTAGTTAAACTCCCCATTTTGTGCTCTTCACTGTTTTTATAGGCTGAAATTAAGGGAATAGACTCTTGCCACGCTGGATCAACAGCTGTTAGGTGGACCAGCTGTCAGATTGACTGCACTTTTCTAAGAAGAAAAGCATGTGCTAGAAACTCGGCTTTCTCACAGCTGAAAATCCCTCATGTTACACGCACCACCGATACTACAACCCACCCCCCATTCCCCAAGCAGAGAGTGCACAAAAATACACTCACCAGCCAAACAATCTGCCTTCTGTATTAAGACTTGACCAAGCTAGCTCATCGCCTGAGTCTATTGTCAGCTGGGCTACAGTTATTTATACTTCACATTCGCTTCTTCCCTGTGACAAACGCTAAAATGTTCCTATGTCTGAATCGAGACATCCCTTCCAAGCATCCTTACAAGCAACATTCTGTTAGAGTTTGGCCGAGTCCTGATCACAAGTCTTGTGTTTTTGGCTGAATACAACACTCATTTCTGAGGTCAGCAATAGACTGTTGCAGAATTAGTTATTCTGCAACAGAAGGATTAGAGAGTTTTTGATTTTCTTTCAGAAAGGGAAAGTGTAACTAAATACTTCAGCAGAGTAGGTGGGATTCCTGAGGTCTCATCTGATCAGACTGTGAATTTCCATTTTTAGGATTAATGCTATTGAAACCATTTGAAACAGTTTGATTTGGAAAAGGGATAGATATGACATACAGAGAGTTTACAAAATAGTAGCAAGTATAATGTGGTAATGGGATAATAAGATGTCACCAGTTTAGTCAAATCTAGAGCGGATCCTGTATGAAGGATCTTACAAATGCTGACATTCACCCCAAAGTATCTTTAAATTAACTTTATTCAGAGTGCTTCAGAAATGGGAGTAAATTACATTCCAGCCTTTATATATTAATTAACATCATCTGTCTAAATTAAAATGAAATGGTGCTACCAATGTGAAATCCTTTGATGTTGAAGGTTAATGTGAAATCATATCAGCCATGTATGGTTGGGCATCTTTTCTCATAATTTGTATTTACAGTAGCTTGGCTTTACAGCTATAGTTGCAGCTCATTTCCATTTTGCTTTTTGGTGTTTGAAAGTTGCATTAGCAGTAGCTGCAGTGCAGACTTCACAGATATAATGCTAGCTAATTTCTGTTGTTTTAGGTTTGCTGCATAAACCCACAGCTGAATTTTGTGACCACAACTTTACCACTTGTTGTAGCTGTTTTTTGATTGTATCAGTGGTGCTTCAGGAATGAAAAAAAAAATTCAAAAATTGCTTAGTTTGATTTGACTGACAACTTAATTTCCCCACAATTTAAATGACATATATTCAGATCATGTTATTCATTACTCTTCCCTTGAATGTTTAGTAAGCTGAATGAACTGTCCTCTCCAGGACCTTGGAGCTCATATTCCAACTCAGTCATAATGTCATTGTGGAGTTTGCATGCACTTGCCTGGTGTCTATGTGATTTATTTCTGTTGGTCCTTTCAAAAATGTGCACATTCAGTTTAAATGGTTCAGTGGGAGTTTGTGGGTCAGTGTGGCCTGTGATGGACTGTCAGGTTATCCAGGATTGTTTCCTGTCTTTATTCCAAAATGAACAGAATAAGTCTACATCCCAAATAAACACTAATGAAGAAAGTCCATCCATCTATGTATTTTCCTAATACATTTAATACAAATTTAGGTTTGCAGTAAATTGAAGCCTATTCTGGCAAAATTAGGGGCATAGCATAAACAAATGTTGTACAGGGTATCAGTCCAAAACAGATGGCACTAATTCATAAACATTGATTCATACAGGTTTTTACAGTAGCCATTTAACCTAACAGGCATGTCTTCAGTACGTGAGTGGAAGGCTGGAATGCTTGGGAGTAAAACAAACAATGGTATGGGGAGAAGAGACGGACTGGAAATGGGCTGGGTCTGCTAGAGCTCCAACACAGCAGAACAAACCTGTGAGCTGCTATGCAACTGTAAAGGAAACAGTGAGTTTGAAAATTGGACTGTAAAACAGAATTAAACCACACAGTGCATTTAATTTTCTTTCAAGAGTTTTCTCAGT
Organism: Polypterus senegalus; assembly: GCF_016835505.1. NCBI lineage: Eukaryota > Metazoa > Chordata > Cladistia > Polypteriformes > Polypteridae > Polypterus > Polypterus senegalus. The sequence goes on from NC_053167.1 coordinate 29,245,242, forward strand.
GTAGTAGCAATTTAACATAGTATGTTATCCATCCATCCATTATCCAACCTGCTATATCCTAACTACAGAGTCATGGGGGTCTGCTGGAGCCAATCCCAGCCAACAAAGGGCGCAATTCAGGAAACAAACCCTGGGCAGCCCACCGCAGGGCGCATACATACACACACACACACACACTAGGGACAATTTAAAATCACCAATGCACGTCTTTGGACTGTGGGAGAAAACCCACACAGACACGGGGAGAACATGCAAACTCCACGCAGGGAGGACCCAGGAGGCAAACCCGGGTCTCCTAACTGCGAGGCAGCAGTGCTACCACTGCGCCACCATGCCGCCCTAGTATATTATGTTTAGGTTATTTTTGAATCAAGTGCAGTTTACCTCTTGATTTTTAATTGAAAAATGTATGAGTAATTACAATGATTTGAATCTTAATAAAATGTTTAGTTGTTTGCAAGCTGATTTCTGTGAGGCCTTTTGCTTTCACTATTGTTGCCTTCGATGTTGGTGTAATTAAGTGTATTTAACTAAGGTGTCATTATTAATGGTTCTGTTTGATTTAAAGAAACAAGGAAGAAGAGCATTTTAATGTTAGCAGAATAATTCATTGCTTTCAAATATTGGGTCAGCAAAGAATTTCCCTTTTTAAAACAGCTGTTGAAATTTTAAAAGATTGGTCCTTATAATAACAATGGGAGGAAGGTGGTAGACCAGTCCAAAAGTTGTAAAATAAATCGCACAATACATTGATCAGACCTGGAGAAGCAAATATTAACAACCAGCACCTGATGGCAGAGTTAACAACATGGCACGTGCACAACTCAGCAGGAGGGGCCCACTGCAGACATCCTGAGTGTGACATTGTTTTTAACTGCTAACATGGAGGAGTGGAGAGAGTCGTGTATCCAAATAGTAGTGCCTCTTGAAGATAAGAGGAATCTGCAGAATGAGATCCCCAGTTGCAGCACTGTTTATTCCAGGTTCAATAGTAAAATAATCTTCAGCCATATGTGAAAAATTATTTATGGTAGCTTCAACCATCATAGTTCTTTACAACAGTTCTTTACATATACGTATACTGTAAGACAGTTTGAGTTCACATCTACTTGAAGTATGTCTAGACCATGAAGCATGAAGTATACTGCATTTTACGCAGAGATGAACTTTAGCAGGTTTTTACAGGGAAAACAAGCATTCATTAAATGTAGTGAATTAGTGTGCTTACCAGGCAAGTTTACCTCAGATAAATCCCAAGCATCATCTTTTGTATTTGGCCAAAAATAGATGGGATTGTATATCCCAAGGAACATTGTTTGTAATTGTGACGTTGTCAGGAAAATCTGGATATTTTTGAACTCTTTTTGTTAATAAAACAAATTGTTTGTGGTGTTTCTCAACTATGAAAAGAAGAGTTTTATTTATTTTATTTTTATTTTTATAATTAGTGGTATGGTAGGGCAGGGATTAGCATAACTGACCTACAGATCCAGCATCCTGCACACATGTTCTTTGTGTCTATGTGTGTGTTCTTCCTGTTCTTACATGAGTTCCAACATCCCTAAACATGTGAATACTGGATTAATTGGTGAGTCCAAAATAGCCCAGTATGTGTGTTTGTGTGTGTGCATGTACATGAGCTAAGCCTGTAAAAGACTGAAACCTTTTTCAAGAATGTTTCCTGACTTGTGCCCAGTGGTACCAAGATAAGCTGTGACCATCTGCAATCCTGACATGATTTTAAGAACACTAAGTTATGTTTATTTGCATTAAGGGACTCCACTTAGTTCTCCATTTCTTGCAGAGGAGTTGAAGGGTATCTCCTTAGTCCCATACAGCTGGAGAGTGAAAGAGAAGTGATGTCTGTTAAGTCATATTTTTTTGATTACCGTGAGATTTTCATGGTTTTTGAAAGTCTATTTTTTGACAGCCTGATGGAATTTGTATGAATATGTACAAAGCTAACAAGAAATGATGACCAGAGATCCAGAAATAGAAAAAGTGGATCCCCAGACCTGTTAAAATTAATGCCCTTATTGGGTCTAGCCATTTAGATTTGAATTGCAAAAGTTTGAATTGTCTTTTTATATAAAAACCTTGATGCCTCTGACTTTTTTCTTGCAATTTCCCTTGGGATCAGCAAAGTGTCTATGTATTCATATGTAGTTGCATCTGCCAATTAATTTATTTTTATCATCATTCTACTTCTCTGTCACATAAATGTGTAATTACTTTTCATGTTAAGATGTGATTGATTTGCACTTGTGATTGGCTGGCAAATAAAGAAAACTGCTGAAACTGTCTGCAATTTGTGAAGGAGATCAGTAAAGATTAGAAAAAGATTCTTAGTAAAAATATACTATCATGTACTATATATATGTATGTCTCGCATGCGTGTATAAAAGATTCTTATTAGTTGATGAATGAAGCTGCCTAACTGGTAAAATGTTTAGTGAATAGGAATTGATTAACAATATTAGAGTAAATGACCTCTTCTTTTTGAATAACATAAAATACAATAAGATAATCATGTAATAGTACAACTTTAATAAGCGTATTATCTTATTCTGTGGTTGTCAGGTAAAAAGAAGAATTTTGTATTTGATAAACTGAAGGCAGCTTTAACTGTCAAGCAACTCCTGTTGGCTCAACATTGACTTAATTTTCTGATATACTCCTATTAGAAGCCTTGAGCAATATGTAGTGGTAGCCTGTTGTCTCTAGAGCACCCATAAGTTCACTTTGCTCAGCCTGAACAGGTGCAACTTAACATTGAGCAGGGGGTGTAAACTTCACTGTGCAAAGATGAAAAGAACCCTTTGTTTCTTAGAATTAGTTCCCTGAGAGAGGGCACACCATGTAAGGTGATGGAGTAAGCTGGGTGTTATCAGCTGGACTGGTCTGCACAGTCACATCATGCTTACTTTCCATTTTTAACAAATGAAAAAAGAAAAAACAAATAAGCTAAACAGCTGAAGGTCAGCAGCAAGTTTTAAGGGACAACCAAACAGCCTGACTACCCACACTCATTCATAATGTCCACTTGCATTTTTTATACAAACTGCATAGAGTATATTTTATGGCTAGCCACTCAGGTGGAATACTTAATTTATGCCATTTTGTTAAGTTAAATCAAGGCAGCAGATGATGAGGAAATGTGTTTCTGAGAGATCTGTTCTCTGGAAATGTTATTGAGTGAACTCTATTTCAGAAATTAGCAGATGTGGCAAATAGGAAAAATAAGAAAAGGAGGCAAGTGCTGTCAATTTAAGTTTGAGACATTTTTGCACCTTATCCCAATCAGTGACACTAATTCTTAATTATCCCAGGCATACAATTTCTGGTCACCTGATACATGAGACATTTCTGTGGAATTACATTTTTTTGAGAAGGAAAATTGTATTTTATTTTTACCTATAAATTTGAAGAAGTGCTGAGGAGGATTCTAGATTTTATTCACTGTTGAAGGCATTAAATAGCTGTTATAGGCCTTTCTTTCTTTCTAAAGATAGTTGCTCTTTAACAAGTGTAGTGTCAAGATTTTTTCCAGCTGCCAGTAAAAGTTAAGATGGCTTACTTCTGTCTTCAGCTGTCAGTGTATATGTACAGCTTTGGGGAGCAAGTGGGCTTTAAGCATTTCCAAAAACAGTATGATTCTTTGAAATTTATTTTGTGAAATTTATTTTTGCCTAAGCCAAACTCCGCATCACCAGAATGCACAAAGTGGAATTTAGGCCTGGATGTGACACCAGTCTATGACAGAAAATATGCTGTGCTCCATTTGAAGAAGGAAGTTTCTAATTGGAAATTTCATCCGAAATGCCCCCACAAGTTGTATTTCTTATTTTGAAAGTCTGGGCTGGTCTGTCAGATTATGACGTCAGTCCAAAATGGTGTACACAAAAAACCTTAGTGAAGGCTGTAGTACTATACTGTTTGTTAGCGTTTTTGTCTATTTGTGTCTAAATAAATCAGTCATAGATACAGTACTGTCCAACCTCTATTTGTGGAAGTGGTGCTACGGTGTTTGGATGCACAAAGTACCACATAATGTATTTTTCAGTACTTGTCTGTACTCCAAAAGAGTAATCACAATAAAGGTTTCCTGGAGGCATCAGTATTGTTTTTCCAAATGTTTTGCTGGAATGTGGTCAACATGGGTGTGATGTCATTCCCAGCTCCAATATCCAACTTCCAAGGTAAATGAAGCACAACAATACTCACACTCTTTGACACTGGGAAACCTGAGTGAATGATAAAGCTAACATATACTCGTAATTTGGCAGGAAATGGTATAATTTGCAAACTCCACACAGAGCAGTGAGTGGATGATGAATTAAATTAGGGTCCTAGGGTCTGCAACATTAATCTATAAAGCTTAGTATGTTGTGCATTAGAATAAAAATGTTCATTGCAGACTTGGATAAAAGTAAAAACAGAACTTCTCAAAACTTAAGACACTCAGAATTTTTGAGGGCAGTTTACATTTGATGTAATACCTAGCCATCTCTTATTGAACTCACTTGATCTACCTTAGTATTGCTGCTGCTGTTGCCAACCGAGCAGGACTGGTTACAAGGTACAAAAAAACCCTTAATTTGGCAACACTCCATCACAGGACATTGACACCATGCTTACATTTTTTCTACCTATATTAATGTATTATTATTATATAGTATGCCATAATCTACCACTGAAGAATTTTCTGACCACGCTTTTTCAGTTTTCAAGTTCACAGGGAACTGGATATCTGTTGCTCCATCACTCCCTCACTCACTCATTTCAGTCACCTTTTAGCCTAATATTTTCATCTTTGGGGTTTGAAAAGAAGCTGAACACACAGAGAATATTCCAGTTGTACCCAAGTGGAGACCTAGGCTCCCAGAGCTGTGAGGCAGTGGCCAAAACTAGCATGTCACTGTTCTGCCCAAAGTACAGTTATTGTTACACAATAATGTTTGTTTCATGCATTATAGTGGAGAGCTGAAAGGCAATGCATGTTCTTCCTGTTTCCATGTGGTCTTTCTGTAGCTGCTTTAATTTCATCCTACATCCTAATTGGTAAGTCTAATTTGTCCCAGTGTTGTATGAGTGTGAACAAACTACAATTAGTCAGGTCTTCAGCAACTAACAATAGTATGTCAATTAATGTAATTTTGTATATTATTTGAGTTGGAATCTACTACCTGTGAAATTGGTTAAATGCAGTTAAAGACATGCATTATCTGTACTCGGCTAACACATGGTAATTACATTCTGTTATCACTGCTATTTCTGAATATGACTCATTCATGAAGTAACTAAACAAAAGTTAACTTAGCCCTTGGACATTTGTGAAAGATGCATCTTAAATACTTTTTCTGCCTTGTTAAGAATTGCATTGTTAATTGATTATTAACATTTAGGTTCTGGTATTAGTATACTATTCCTGTAATGTAAAACTCTGTGATGCTCTAACACAGCTTCATTTTGTGACCTCTCTAAATATAAACTATGCATTCTATAGATAAACAAAATTTCCTGTGAAAACAAGTCATTTCCGTTTAGTTGAGTCAGACTTAAGTTTGTTAAATTGCATCTTTTTAACTGTGAATTTTGTCCCTACATAGAGTTAAGATCTTTACTTGAATTAGGATGTACATATGTTTAGGTTTAAACTGTTATTTTTACAATTAGTTACACGGAACCATTGATTATTATATTTTGTTAGGTTGAGATTGGGTTTCATGAATTTTTGGTACTGGTACATGTGCCTATTTCAAATTAGCATTATGTTTTCCCTTCTGTATGCCTTCTGCCTTCTCATTTCCTCCCAACTTGCCATTTTAAAGTGACAGTAATTATTCAGCCATCACACTTGGTCTCAGACCGTCAAGTAACAATCTTGTGTTGAGTCAAAACTTTGTTTTCTGGTCTCTTGAGCTTTGATTTTTTTTCTCTGCTTGTGTTTTATCTGACCTTATTTTTGAGTGTTCAACATCATATCTACTTAGTTACTTAAATCCTGTTTCTTGTCTGATTTACTTTTCAGCTTCTTGCTTGCTTTTTTTTGCAGTGTTCTTATTTGCTCCCTGGCTCTTATTTTTTATTAAATGCTGACTGGCCTTTTTTCATATGATCTGGTGTTCTTTTCATTCCACCATCCGATTTGTCTTCTTGAACCCTCAAGATGTCACTTGCCAAAGTCATCGGTGCATAATAACACCTAATGGCAGTGAACAAGCACTTTAAATAAGAAGGCAAGAGCTTGGCATATGGTGATGGGGGGCACATAATGCAATGTGACCATTAGACACAGGCATTCATTACAGTTTAAATTTATTAATTTTATTTTATGATTGGCATGCATTAAGTGCTGTGTTTATTAATTCATCCAATTATTAGACCATTGTAGTGGCCTGCTAGAATCATTATTGCATACCTGCTCCATAGGACATTGTGCCTTTTTTAGAGATGGGCAGCTAAATGACCTAAGAGAGGCAGCACCTGGGGCTAGAATTTATGATGCCTTAAATAAAAATTTTATTTTTAATAAATTAAGAAATAGTAAAATGTTTTTGCAATAAAATTGTTTGATGTTAGCCGTTTGGCATCTGGCTTATTTGGTTTTATGTTTTTATATTATTGTCTTGTATTATAATAATGAGTCAGAGTTATGTAAGTGGTAAAGCTCTTTACAAAAATTAATTTAATTAAATAATTACATCAGTTAAGTTTATTCTTATGTTCACATGGTACAATGGTATTCTTACTTGTATGTCTCCTCAGAATGGTTGACAAAAATACAACATTTGTTTGTTCTTATGGCTGACACCAGATTTAATTGGGAAAATAGCAATGAATACATTTCTTTGAAGTTAGGTAGAAAATAAGCAGTATCAGGTAAAAAAGTGATTAGCTCTGTGCTGGGTTTGAACTATGTGAACTTTGCACATGCTCCATATGCCTGTATAGAATGTTCCCAGTTTTCATCTCAGATCCGAAAGATGTACTGGTTAGAGTAGGAATATTAACTCTAAACTGGTCCTGTGTGATTGTGGGGGATATACATGAGAGGTCTTGTCCAGGATTGATCACTGCATTGACCCGTTTGTACCTGGATAGGATCTAGCACCCCTTTAACCCATGAACTGGATTAAACAGATTTAATAATATAATATTAGCTTATTTTATGGAAGCAAAATCAGAATTGGTTAAGGTATAAGCTATCTAGCACTGGGAAAGATGATATTGTAGTGGAATACATTTCAAATCAGTCAGATGCCCACTATAAAGTAAGCATGGTGGTTTCTTCCTCTTGTGGTGTTTCTGTTAGGTGGAGGACAGGCAGATGTGCAAGACAGGCCAGCTTAGTTGCTTTTTTTTTTGGTTGAGTGGGTGTTATTACGCATGCAGTAAATCGTAAATATTTTTACAAGTGTTTTTGACCCAGATAACTTCCAACAAGCTAGGAGGCTTAAATATTACTAAAGATTAAGTCTGTTTTTGAGTACATATGAATATTTGTTCTTCTTCTGATGCTCACAAAGATAAGCTAGACAGGTGTGATGCATCTTTGTTTTACTTTCCAACATTTTGATGGGGCTGCCTGTTGTTGCCGTGGCAGGGTTGTTGCCCCACTAGCTAGGTTAGAATTTCTGCCTAGTCACCATCTGTGTTGAATTTGAATGTTGTTTACTTTTATTACCATTGACTTGGGTGGAAACCTGTAAATTGGGCTAAGGTGATCATTGTACTGCAAGTGTAATTGTGTTGTGGTGTATTGTATGGATTGAGGATCATTTTTTTGCCATGTTTATGATGATATCAGAATCACTTTAGTGGAATGTTTGGGTTTGGACAGGCACTCAGGACACTACGTTTAGCATTCCATGTAGAATGTTTTCAATAAACAGCAGAAGAGTCAATGCCTGGGTCTGAGGAGAAAACAAAAGCTACAAATAAACAGTAAAGAGTTTGTAGAGGGAGGATTTGTCAGGATTAAAAGTAAATTAAGGCACAAATTACTGTCACTATGGAAACAACATCTCTTTCACACTAGCATGAATGTTGCAAACTAATTTATAAAATTGGGCTTTGCTTATTAATAAAAAAAGTGCACAAGATTTGTGAACACATGCAGGTCATGCTTCATAAATAAATAGATCTAAATTTTAAAGTGAACACTCATCATTTGTTAAGATGTTTCGGGTCTTTACTCCTACAGGTGTATCCATCCATACATTGAATTGTCCAACTGCTTATTCCAAGCCAGAATTCCATGGTGCTGGTCAGCATCAAATAAAATGTCAGAACAATTCATAGAATTGGTACAAGTACCTGTATATACAAGAGCACACTCACTCATACACACCCATACTCAAACCCTAGGATAATTTACACTTGCTAGTCAATCTGACCATCCATCCATCCATTTTCCAACCCGCTGAATCCGAACACAGGGTCACGGGGGTCTGCTGGAGCCAATCCCAGCCAACACAGGGCACAAGGCAGGAACCAATCCCAGGCAGAGTGCCAACCCACCGCAGGTCACACACAAACACACCCACACACCAAGCACACACTAGGTCCAATTTAGATATGCCAATCCACCTAACCTGCAATAACTTTATTTTTTTTTCAGGGAAAACTAGAGTTCCAGGTGAAAACCCCCTCATATATAGCCTGAAAATAGACAAACTCAACACATGCAGTTACTGGGTCAAGCGTCAGTCTCAGTCTTTTAGAGCTATGTAGCCACAGTGCTGACCATATTTGCTGCCATGCCATCTCACCCATGTGTTATGCCATGTGTTGTTTAGTTAGAAGTGAACCTGCACAATTAAAAAAATCTTAAGACTGACTAAGCACCTAAAGCACCTTTATTTGTCAAGTGGTAATGCCACTGTGTTTTCATAGTTTTTTAGCCAAGGAACTTGACTCCAGTTTGGGACAATGTACTTTCAAAGCTAAGTAAGTGCTTTCCCACTGTGTCCAGTTACTTGGTCATTTCAGGTTGAAGTGCTAGTGTAAATGGGTACTAAAGTGGTAGTTACTCAATAAACTGTTAGGTCTAAATCGTTTAAAAGTTTAGAAGAGTACTACAAGGTATTTTCTTCTTGCCCAAGTGTAACTTTTCTACACATCCTCTTTAGGTTTACAGCCACAGACATAAGGTCTATATTGAGAAACATTCATCTTGCCAACAGTAGTTCTGTTGCTAACAGATTACAGTTTAATATAACTTGTGCTTGTGTTAATGAGAATTCTTTTACTTTTTTTTTTTTTTTTCATTTAAAATGGAGTGATCACTTTAAAGCAGACGTTTTACATAAATGCTGAGATGTTGGACAATAAACCTATAAAAGTTGCCAGTCCTGGCTTTACCACTACTGTAACTTACCAAGTGTCCTTGGACAAGCCAATTGACCTACCAGTTTTCAGACCGTAGAGCTAAGTAAATAATGGAACTATTATGATTTTTTTATATTACTTCCAAGTGTAAGGTTTAGTTTATTGAGTAAGTGCGAAGTAAAACAAGAGCATGTTACAACAGTTTTGAAAGGTCATGTTCAAGCATTTCATATTTTTTCATATAGGTTATAAGTATATATGTTGACTGAATTAAAAAAAATAAAATAAAATCACTTATCACTTAAAACTGTTTTAACTTGAAACACATAACATTTTACGTTCCGGTTTGTCAAGCTTACCACTCAAGTGTATCACTGAGGAAACTCGCTATATTTGGAGAATGCTGTCATATGGCAGGTGTGCAATCCATGATCATTTTGCTTGTTGTCACCCCATAGCTATTGGTATTTAGGTAGCAGATGCAGATTAGAGATTTCTTCATAAAAGTAATCCGAGGAGCACAAGTCAAGGTCAACACTAATCTTTGACTAACATAACCATAAATGAAAGAAAAAAGCAAAAACTTAGATTTTCCGAATCAGACAGAAAAAAAGAAAAGTGATTTTGTTTCTTTGAACACCTTAGTTTTAACCCTTTGTGTTTGCAGCTACAGTGCTTACATGTTCTGCTCCCAAAATTACCAAACTGACATCAGTTATCATTAAACTCATTAGGGCAGAGTGGTGGCTCTGAGGCAAAGGATCTGCGCTGGTATCCCAAAGGTTGCCGGTTTGAGTCACTGTCAAAAGAGATCCTACTTAGCTGGCCCTTGAGCCAGGCCCTTAACCTTCAATTGCTCCAGGGGCGCTGTACAATGGCTGACCCTGCGCTCTGACCCCAAGGGGTATGCGAAAACTAACAAATTCCTAATACGAGAAATTGTATAAGGCGAAATAAAGAAAGAAAAAAAAAACCCTAAATGTTGTGTCACTTCCTGGTAATGAACTTGTATGTTGACACTGCTACTGGGCACAACAATTTCACCTATCTGTGTTAATCCATGCATGAATAATTATAAGCAAAACATAAAAATAATGCACTCTAATAAGAAAATTGCTACCATCTTTTTGGGATTAATAAAATATATATCACATTCTTGGCAATTGAGAGCATATCTTGAAACTGGAATTAAAGGGCTTTACTAGGAAATGATGGTCCACTTAAGCATTGTAGAGGATTTAGAACCTTTTCATCAGTGTTCCTGCCTTGGCCAAACTTGTACATGGGTTTCCTGATGGCCTGTTAAGCAGTCAGTATAGTTTTTTTTACTATTTTACGTGTAAACGTTTTCCCAATCTGTTAAATTCTAAAATATATTTTCCATGAAATTCAGATTGACAACAGCAATTAATGCATTTGGTATGTAGTTACGGACTGAAATGGACATCAGTTTGTATGCTGCTAGTTTATCAGTTCATCAGTTTATGAGCCCTTGATCAGATTTATACACAGCCCAATTTACTGTACCTTTTAGACTAAACTAATACTGTGCTGAATTTTCTGAAATACAATATTTTAATGGACTGTGAAATGTAATATATTTATTCCAAATGTAATTCTCAATAGACATATTTTTTGTGTATTATACACATGGCTGGGGGTTGTCAAGAAGTAGTAGTCTAGGGTGAGCTTCATGCTTGCATTTAGTGTAGCAGCTGTGAGCTGTATTATTAAGGGTAAATAAATTTGGACTTAACCAGAGTTTTAAGAACTTTCGGAAATGTGAATTGGTGGCATTGAGATGTATCCAGTGCCACACTAAGGTGTAATCATGAAGCGTGTGACCACTGTGGCACTCAAGAGTTAAAACTGTCCTGCATCACTGTAAGGTGCCTGAATAATCTACATTCAATCTTTCATCATGTCTCTGTGAACACTATTTTCTACAAGTACCTTCAGTTGTTCAGACCACACCAGTCATTCGCAGTGTAAAGTTAATCTGGCAGTTCCATATTTGTAGAAATGTACAAAAAATTGTCCATTTGTTAAGTGTGCTATTCCCACTTGGTGAAATCTCAGCTAAATAAATAAATGTTTGCATAGACAAAAATCAATACCACATACTCCAAAACTGTACATAAAATGAAAAAAAAAACCTCAATTACTTCATCTTCTTGTGTTAGGTAGACCAAAGTAGACTTGAAAAATCTAAATTATCTCTTAATTCATCAATTACCCAAAATGCTAAATTGTGCTTTAACATTTTTAAGACGTGTTATACATAAAGAAAGGTGCCAGGAACAGTTTTCAGCACCAGGATGAAGGCAACTCTTAAAAAAAGACACATTCCTGATTCTGCTGGTATATACTGTATGCATTGACTTCCTTCGCCTGTGAAATGCAGTAGTGGTTTAGAAACGACATATAGATTCTATAGAAGTCTCTTTCTTGGTTTTGAAAATTGCTAATTTCACTTTGACTACTGTCATCTCTAAATGCTAACTGCATCTCTTTGGCATAACTCCCAGCTTTCAGGGTTGTATGTGTCTTTTAACTTTGTTGTACATTTGCTTGCACTGAGATGTCTTACTCTGTCTCTGTTCTTCATTTCCTCCCCACAGAATTTGTTAGCCAAGGCTCTCTATGACAACAAAGCAGAGTCTTCTGATGAGCTGGCATTTCGCAAAGGGGACATCTTGACAGTGATTGAACAGAATGTGCTTGGCAGTGAGGGCTGGTGGAAGTGCTCTCTGCATGGACGGCAAGGGCTGGCTCCAGCCAATCGGCTTCATTTACTCTCCCCCTTTCAGGAAGAAGTCTTGCCTCTCCGAGGTTCTGATGGGAGCTACATAGAGAAGTTTCCTTCCTTTCCAGCCCTGGAGAAACCTCCAACATATAGTGTTCAGAATATCTATCAAATCCCAACGCCTGCCCGACCTGTAGGTCCAGCCTATGAAGTCATGGAAAGTGTCTACAAAGTTCCATTGCAGCATTCCCCAAGACATCCTGTACCATCTTCACTCAGACAGTCTTTGGAGAGCACATCAGAGGCATTGACTAAGGTGAGGCCTTGATATGAATAAGTGAAGAGGAAAAAGGTAGCAGAGTATTTAAGAAGATGTCTGTGTTTGCTGGAAAATAACAAGAAAGCTTTTCATGATAAAATGAACAGATTTTCTGTGTTTTCTATATGTTCACATGTAAACATTTAAGTAGTTTTAAAAATATAAATCACCATGCTTTGGTGTTTCACTTTTATAAGCAGACAGTTACTGTATTCTGCACTTATTTTACATGAAAACTTAGTAATACTTTATCAGAAGTGAAAAATATTTGTGAACAAGTTGCTTACCTCATGTTGTTTATAGTGATGGCCAAGAAAAAAAAAATCTCATGTTTTTATGCAACAGATAACAAATGTTCTAATACATTGGCCATCAGTGTGGGATAGCAGGGGCCAAGACTGAAAACAGCAAGCATGAAAAACATCTCAGGTTACTTATTGTATAATCTGCTTAATGTGTCTAGTTGTACACTCGCAACATCCATAGCACATGTACTTTTTGTTAAAATAGTGCTACATAAATACTCCTGGAAAACTAGAATAGTGCATGAAAGTAAAGCTGAATTGAGCTTTTAAATTGGAGACAGAGCTCTATACCTCCACTGGCCTCCATTGATGCACAAGGTATAAGCAAATATACTACCTAAGATTAATTTGCTTCAGCCCACACTACAAACAACATGGGTAAGTAACCTGTGAAATAGATTATAATTTTTTGATGGGGTATTCCTTTAAATATTCTTCCCCCGAAGAAGATGTCTCTAGATTCAGCCTTCCTACAGCTTTATTTAAAATCTAAAGTGGCAAAAGAATTGCTCAATAACCACCCTGACTAAAAATCCTAAATGAACAAGATAATTTAGTTATTCTCCAGTCTGATTTCTTATTTGACTGGTTTTCAATTACTCCAAGTAGTATCTCTATCCTTAGTTGTGAGTACATTTTCAGGAAAAAAAGGTTTGAATTGTGATTTAAATCAGATGATTTTAAACAACAGTGTGAAGAAAAGATAAAGATGCAAGTTTCTTTTACATGCTGTTCTCGAGAGGTCCTAAAATACGACAGTGTAGGTTCATGATTTCTTCCAGGGAAAGTACCAAATCTGGATGAACAAGGTCCTTAATAAATGTTTTAACCCAACAGCACATTAAACGACTTCCAGTCAAAGAGGATTAAAAACTTAACAACTGCTTTTGCTGGATGGCATTGCCTTGATGATGTCAAATTACACAATTAGAATTTGCAGGGGATGCCAAATTACATGACTACTTGCAGACATTTCAGCATAGATTTCACACTTCCAAAGTACTGCAAGCTTGTCACATTCTGACAAATAATAACATGTTACCTAAGAGTGCCTGATATAGCAAGTACAGCTGCAGTTTTTATTTTACCTCTTCCGACAAACACAAAGCATCAGGAGGATGAGCCTTTCTTATGTTTCTGTGGTCCATTATACTTCTGTATGAACATTAATTGGTTGGCAGCTCTTGCATACACACAAGTCTTTCTGACCAGTATAATGAAGTTGGTGAGGATGTCAGGCTATATGACTGGTGGTCAAGTGAGTGGGTTCAAATGCCCCTAACTCCCTAAGATTATAAAAATACGTTTGGAAAAGTTGTCTACTGTGACCAGCTTTAGTAGAAAAGCAGTTTTTAGGAGTTAGTGTGCTGTCCATGACTGGTATGTCTTTAGACTCACATGTGACTCTGTCCTGTGTGTCCTAGTCTACTGTGGCTGTTGCTATAGTATTTTTTGAGAATATACAAGAGAGAGAAATTTGTTTATCGCATAATGGTCTACACAAATGAACTAACAGTGCTTATTGTAGTTAATTTTCTCAAAGACCTTCAAAGTTCTTGCAGGTTTCTTTCAAATGTAGAGGAGGAGCAGCAGGCATTGATTGTATATTTATTACCAACATACCTCTAATGATTTCACAGGCTGCTGCCTGCTTCTCTGACTCATCACCATATTCAATTGCAGTTACATTCTCACCTCATTACTGAAGGAAATAACTGTTTTGATGTAAATATATTCAGATATTAAATCCAAACAAATTATCATTAAAATATTTTTTTTTAATTAATTATAGTGCAAAATCAATAAAAAACGATGGAGAAAAATGGTTTGCATTTTTTATTGCAGTGCCCAAAAATGTATATAAATTACATGAAATGATCAAACAATTTATTCAATGTATACCTGTGTAATTTCTACATTATGTTGGTTGCTTGATTATACTATTGCAGTCTTTATCTGTATATTTATTACTTATTAACTCCAATAGTACATTTAGCTAGGAAAAGCAGATCATATAGCATTACTCCCAGGATTGAGGAGATATTACCTAACTTGTTGTGTCATACTGTATTCAAAATTTTAAAGTCTATTCAGAAATGACCAAAAAAAATAGTAAAAAATAACATGAAAAGCAATGTTAGATTGCACTGTGGTACTACTGTTGAAATAATGAATGGATGTGATTCCTGACAGCTGTGCTTTCTATGTGGAATTTGCATATTCTCCCTTTGTTTATGTATATTTTTTCTAGTGTTACCTGTTTCCTCAAGGATTCCAAATACAGTAAAATAGGTTGAAGTTGCATTTCTCTAGTGGTGTGTGTGTAGCAGTGTATAGATGTACCTAGAGATTCACTGGCTTCTTATCTAGATGTGGTTCCAGTCTTAGGTCAGATGACATTTGGCTTCACTTGTCACCGTGAACAGGAATTAAAAAAGCATGAATAGTGATGAAGATGTTTGGCAGTACAGTTCTCCTTTAAATCAGCTGTGGAAATGGATGTATGACTAATGGAATGCCATCGTGTATGGATTGTTTTTAGTACTATATTAGACTTAATTTTTCACCTTCTGCTTTTATTCCATCATATAGAAATGAACACCATATCTGAATTCACATATTTTATTACTTTGTTTTCTATCTAGATTATGTTAACAGATTTTTTATAAGAATGAGGGACCGGAGAGATGGATGCCCCTTCATATTTGGTTTCTTCCTTGCACCTGTATGCTTTATAGATTGGCTTCAGCCCTTCACGCTGTAATATAATTTGTTTATGGGCATAAAATAGAACACTTCTGAAACATTTGTATGTCTGGTTCACAGCCATTGTAAGTGCATTTCTAAGGTAAAGTTTGCTGCCTCCATTCATTGCCTTTGGACTTAGAGCTAAGGAGTAAAAAGTTACCAAATAAACCAACAATCATTATTATGTTGGATTGTAGCAGAGTTTGTTTGTGTAGTTTTTCTTCTTTTCTTTTTTTCTCTTTATTCTATATCTCTGGTGTTTAAAGAGTTTGTTGATTAGATCATGGCAGACCATCCTTCAGGGCAACTAGCACCACAATTTCTTTTTACAAGACCATAGAGCAGTTTTGAGATCTTTTCCAGACACAGTTAAAGCTCCACAGGCAGCCAGGTTGTTTCCATTTCCATGGTGTTGTTTTCTGCTGCTCAGAGAGTGCTCATTTCCTGTTTATGGCTCTTAATGGTTTTTGGTGAGGGTACAGTAGAATGGTATTTATTAAATCCAAATTCAAATGTTGAGAGTCTTCATAATTCTTGAGGTATAGAACAATGTTGAAAAGAAAAATGTGTATTTTTTCTGTTGCCATAAACACATAAAATCAATAGGTCGCATGGAATATTTTTGTCTGTTTGAAGAACTTGTAGTGTAATGCCTGCTGAGAAATAGTGTAGGGGTAAAATTACATTTTAATTTCCTGGTCCTTGCTGTTAACAAATACCAGTATTAAAACTTTTAAGATGCTAGTAAATATCCTAAAAAACACCGGAGCCTTCCTAACTGGTTCCCTTTTTCAGGTTTATAGATGTTGTTGTTCCAGCACCTCGTTAATAACGTAACACGTACAATATACTAAGTGCTAGGTCTTAGAGTGACGTAAAGAAGCCTCCTGGAAGCTTATACAGTACATTGGCCTGAAATTAACTGCACAGCAGCCTGTCTCTTATCTAGTGTCGTTGAAAAAACAGAAATAAATGGACAGTGTATCAAGAATCTGTCCACTTCCACCTCCCAAGCAATTAGTATTCGGCAATCAGTTCAGTGGTTGTGACTGGAACTGGGGTTGACAGAGAGTACCCACATTTTAAAAATACTATCATACATTTGTCTCAGTTTTAAGACCAAAATTGTAATCTATAAATGTATGCATCTTATTTTCTGTAATCTGTTGTGGTTGTGAATGTAACTTGATCTGCCTTGCAATTAAATATTTGGCAAATCTCACATTCATCAAAAGAATGTACAGTATGTAGCATCATAGCCCATTTCCTGTCTTTATTGTTCTTTTTTGCCTGGAATCCTAAGATGCAAAATTGACCTCTTATTTAGGTCATGTCATGATAATATTGTGAATCCTTATGGTTTTAAAATATTTAACAGTTGCTTTCAGTTGTATAGTATACTACAGGGTGTTAATCCTCTTTAATTTGGCTGAAGTTAGGTCTGAAATCATATCCTTTAAGGCAAAATATGCCAATCTGTTACACCCAATAAGGAAATCCTTCTCTCAGTTTATCCAACCCAGATCTTTATTTGGTTATAGAAAATGATTTCAAGAGTCTCAGCAATCTCCACAGGAATTCTGGGAATACTTGGTTAACGTACAAAACACTAATTGGAACATTGTCCTGCTGTAACTCAAGTTTAATCCTTGTGACATGAGCCTGATGTTTGTTTATTACCTTGAACAAATGTTTTAAGGCATACATTTTTATTCAGATTTGTTAAATTTTTTAAAGTATTATTTCAGTGACCTTACTGCGTCATAATTTTTTAGATTTCCTTTTATAAAGCCTGCCATTTAATGTGCTTGGTTACTAGATCATGTGTGGTTATTAGGCATGTGATGCACATGTAAATGATCCATGACAACATGGTGGCCTTGATATACAGGGTGTCCACTCAGAATAAGCAAGTATCCAAACTTTAAGACCTCTTGAAGCAAACGCTGTGCAAGAGACTAAAGCGTAAACGGTCAAAATAAATTATTTAGTTGGTTCATTTGGTTTAGACAAGCAGTCTTATGCACTGGTTTTGGTTAACGATATAATTATCTCACTAGTTAAAGAACTAGAAAAAACTTAGTTAATCATTTTGCCTTTACAGAACATTGTTGTTTACTTATTTATAATGTTATATTATTTTGGATAACTATTATTTTCATGGAAAAATATTATTTTGGATATTTGTATTGTTTTCATTCCAGTTTTGCCATGTTATTTACTGTGTTTATGAACAGTTGCCTATTATGCGATTTATTTTACATGACTTCTAACATCACGATAGCCAGTTAAAAAACATAGCTGTGTGGGAACATCAGCATTCAAGTTTTTGAATTTAATTATTATGAATGACTTTCATGCTTTCATTGATTACTTTCCTCTTTGAATTAATTTTGTGATGCTTAGTAAACAGTCTTTTGACCTTGATGTTTTTTCGTATTTTGATGTAGGTATTGTAAATGTTTTGACTTCCTGTTTTAAGACTTTCAAATTAGGTTTTCCTGCAACTTCATATTCTCTTGGATAACATCAGTTTGTGAAATCTCAATTCAGTATAAATTAGTCCTTAAGCATTGCTGTCACTTAGAGAAATAGTCCTTGGCTTTAGTCTACCAAAGTACTTAATGTTAATATGGAGGCACTGGTAGACTACATGTTAAATGATAAGACCTTTCTTTACTGTTCACATTGTGAAAATCAAAATATATTGAAAAGCTCCACCTAAACTTGGACAGATAATTTAGGCTGGGGACCCTCTGAAGTAGATTAGAAGCAAAAACATTTTTTATGCAAGTAACCATACTCCTCAAAATTTAAAGTTATCTAAAGTGCAAAGTTCACCATCAAGCAAGTAAGAAAAGAATTGTGAAACATTTAATGGGTAGCTGTATCCTTATCCTTAAGAGTTTTTTCTTCATTTACTTTATCTTGGCTTTGATTTCATCCCCATTTAAGACACGCTAACTTCAGAGCTTACTTCTTCTGTTGAAACAATACTTTAATACTATCCTAATAAATAATATTTTTATATGTTTTGGACTTCGTCATGAAAAACACAGCCCTGATTTCCAACAGAGATTTTGGTTGCCACTGAGGTACTTGACGTTTGCTGCTTGAAAACAGTTGTATCCAAGAAACAAAAGATTATTCATTTTGTTTCTTTTTTTATTCTCCCAACTAGATTGGAATTGAGAAAGGACTAGAAATAACTATATGATTAATTTACGTTTTTAGCTAAAAGCATTGAGCTTTTATGTAATTTGTTTTTATATGTTAACCACACATTTTTTTATAGTGCAGCAGTGGTGTATTGTCAGTTTAGTCCTTTGCTTTTGTTCTGTGCACAAAAATTCAACAATTCTACAAGTTTTCGTGAGCGTTATCTTAACTTTACATCTGAAAGTAACATATGAAATCTGCATATCTTTTACAGTTTACTAGTTAGGGGCTGCTTAAATATTTTCCTAAATCTCCTTGCTGATTCTCTTATTAGAAGTTTTATGAATATTGGTATAAATATCTTTTTTCTTGGTAATTTTTAGTAATTATTCAGGATGATTAAACTAATGGTTACGTCAGGCTGTGCTTATTAAGACTTCGAAACTAAAAAACCAGCATTGTCATATGTAAACAAATGTTGCATGCTGATGTTGACATCGTAACAAATTAACTTTTAGAAGGGAGATCACTAACTTAGTATTACATTACATATGATAGAACAATATTTAATAAAACAACATTTGTAGTGCTCCTGTAGCCAACAATCAGCAGTAGTTCCAATAGAAATAAAAGCAGGAAAAACCTGAAAGAACATGGTATTTTCCAAATCCATTTATTTAACCCACTTAGTGTAATATAGGTGGATGGCCTGTGGTAAAGCATAAATAAATAGAAAAAATTAAGGGTGGGGATCAATTACTAATAACATAGTGAGCATGGCTAACCTGCATCATCACATTTGGTGGCAGTGGTGGGATGTGCTGAGGCAATAAGGAACCCAAGAGATTCAAGCCTAATGAGGATGTTTTTAGAAATTTGAGCTTTTAATGGACTTTACTTATTGCATTAATGTATAATTCTTTTAATGTCCTGATTTTTAAAGGGGGGCTTAGGTTTTGTTTTATGGGGTTGTTTTAGTGCTTTAATTATTTATTGGTTTTAGTGTAGTAAAGGGGCCATGCTACAGACCTGGGCTACCATTTGCATTGGGTTGAGAAAAGGGTGGTGCCCTCCGGTGCAACTGGCGACCTTGTGGATGGAGGTATTTGATAGATGGTCACTTGGCTCAGGTGACATTTAAATCAATAATTGTGCTGCAATGTATGCTCATTGCTACTCATGGGAGTGCAGAAAATCTTGGTCAAAACCAACAAAGCTAACTTTCCTTCTAGCAACAAGACTCCAACTAAAACATAATGGTTGGTTTTGTCACAGCTTATAGTTGACTACTAAACGACTAGACGAATAAAAAGGAAACATTCCAAATGTAAAGTGGTGTGAAAAACTTGGTTGTTTGCTCTCTCTCTCTGTAAAATTAGACTAGACCAATCACAGATCTGATTTTCATGTGATTGCCATCCTGTGCTAAGTGGGGAAATGATTTAGAAAGATGAAAGTTAACATTTACTGTGAAGTCTGTTTGCGATTACCTAATTACAACCATAGATCTTAATTTCTGGCATGCAACATTAAGAAAAAATGTCATGGCTACAAAATACACATTTCCTTTGTAAGGTGGAAACATGGAAATAAGGCACATAAAATTGCGCTGAAGGTAGTCTGACTATCACTGTCCTTCTAATGTATCCTTATTAGTTAAGATGTGAGAGATTTAGAGCTGAGCTTTCTAAATGCCAGTGCAAGCTTGGACACTCAAATCTGTCTTTCTGCCCTGGTACCAAGCAACTCTTACACAAAGGAGCAGCATGGGGGAGGGAATGCTGTTAGTGTGAACGCTAGATAAATCCATCTACTCACTCCTACAGTCAAGGGACTCTTTTGTTCAGTTTTAATTTATTGCTTATGCTCACTCAGTATGCAATGCTGATTAGATAAGTGGGCTTTTATCCAGGGCTGAGGGAATGAAGTTATTGAAAGAGGCAGACAATGGGAAGCTGGAGGTACTGTTGAAGCCTTTTAGTCAGACAGGGAAACACTATCATTCTGTTCTCTTGCAGTCTTACCCCAAAACTGACACCATTAACCATCTAACATATACATCTTGTTCTTTACATATTTCCCTTCTTTTATTGGCACTCTTCTTTTTCTGATAATATTTTCATTGTAATCCTTTTATTAAAAGAAAAAGTTTACATAGTTAAGTTTAAGACTGTGTAAGTATGTAAGCAGAGTGATGCCTAGGATTTATTTCCATATTACTGTGATCTGTTTGTTTTCAAGTTTAATAATATGCTTTGTGGTATAGTATTTCATTTTGCCTTTCCATCTTGTGTTAACAGTAATTGATTCTTTTCGGAGGGTACTCTTATCTGTGCAATATATTGTAAATCTGGACGCAAGTCAGAGAGCAAACCATTCAGCCCAAAACTGCATATCAATTCTTTTTGCATAATGTCTTTAGTGTAAATTGGAGATGTGAAGTTCACAGAAGTGCTGCATTAAAGAGTATTTCCAGGCAGTGTAGTCCATGTATTTACACATCTCTGTGTAAAGGCAAACATTTCTGGAATTATGTGAAATTTTGTCTAAGTTGTCTACCATTTGTTCTCCTTTGTTGAAAAACTTGTTTTAATGCAACAGCTGGCTTCAACATAACTTATTCCTAAACGTGATGTAATATTTTTAAACACATTTAATCCAATTCATTGTCGCGGGAAGATGGAGCCTCGGGCACAAGGCAAGAACCAACTCTGCAGAGGGCACAGCTCCATCGTAGGGCTCAAAAACCAACAAGGGGTTAACTTAGGATCAGTAGTTAACCTAACACGTTTGTCTTTGGGATGAGGGAGGAAAACCAGAGTGACTAGAGAATAACCCTCAAAAACACAGAACTCCATACAGACACTAACACTAGAATTCCTGAAACCTATGAAAAAACTCCTGGCGTACCCTAAATCCCTTCACACCTCAACCATCAAGATCTTTTGTTTTGTAAATGCATCAATCAGCTCAAACAGCAAGCAGCCTGCTGTCCCATCCCCTGCCTTGATGGAGCTGGGCTTGCGGGCAAAAAGGTCTCCCAGCTCAAACCAAGGCTAATTATTATGCATCTGGGGTGCCTCAAGTTGTATAGGCTAAATAATATAGTATATCATTGTTTGGAATACATGCATTTCATGTGTATTCCGTGTCTACAAAGATCTGGGTAAGTATAGGATGAAAGGTAATGCTAGAAATGTAAGAAATGCTGAACACATACCTAAAGAAGAAACTTTTTCCATGTTATACTAATAATGATGAGAAGTGTGTAATGTGTGAAGACATTAGTCTAAATATCAAATAAACACATGCACTTTTATGCAAGAATATAACCAAAGGAAATTAAAAGCATTCAATTTACATGTGGCTGTCAATGAGTTAAAAACTCAAGCTCAAATATCAATCGACAGGGAATTTATATGTGTTCTTGAACGGTGTAGCGGTAAGAACTGCTTCCTTATAATTCAAAGGTCCCAGGTTTGAGACCGGGTGCATGATGGTATTTCTTTTGTACACCAGGACATACAGAGGAATTTTATGTTGTATATTTTATATTGAGGTCACATAACCTGCTACAGCTCAGCCCTTTGCCTGGGACTAAAGTTGAGCCCATGTCCTCTGTTTTATCATTAAAGGGTCCTCTGTTCTTACTGTCAGACTCTTTATTACACAGACCTGAACAGAGTGTCCCATATCTCCATTATAGCCCTCAAATGTTTACACTCAATAGTCTGTAACAAAAATGCAGCTGCAATCTGGATCTCCGCTTCTGGTCAATGTCGTTGACTGGTTTCTTTCTCTTATATCTGTAAACTCGTTTGAACAGAACAGAAAGTATACACTTTGATTTATGCATTTTATATTTTAGCATTCCTTAATATGTCCAAAAAAGAAGCAAAGTAAAACAAGTGTGACAAAATAATACCAGTACTGCCTGGATGGATAGTGTCAGGACCCTCGTTATTTGTTTTTTGTAGGAATTCTAGTAGTCCCTGTTTTGTCTTTCTTTTTACCCCAAGGATTCTGGTGGTTAATTCAGCCTTTTGCCTTAATTGTGTTTTTATATAATTATCTGTACCATTTCCACTCTCATTTTGTTTATTTATCAACAGTGCTAGTTTGAGCTTCCTTTGTTAGGACAGCACCTGTATTGCATTAGGATAAAAGAGCACCTCAGAGTTGTTTTAGTTTCCAAGAATATGGATTCACCAAAATCCTTTTATTGTTGCTTTGAGTAAATACTCTCTTTGATTCTCCAGTTTAGAATGTCCTTTGATTTTTTCTGACCATGAATTTTGTGTCGCATTTTGGCATTAGTCACTAGTATTTGTGATCTTCCAGGTTTCATCTTTGCTTTGTTTCTGACCTTAACACTAGAATTACCAGAGCCTACGAAAAAACTCGTAATTCCGTCCCAACTTAAACTGCTTATTAAATCAAATGTGCTGATAAAGAGAAGCTAGGAGCAGCCGGCTATTCCATCCCCCCACCAATTTAGAACGTGCACGAACTTCTCTCAGCTCATGCCTTGATTGAGTATCTGGGAGTGAAGTGGATTTTTAGAGTGGAAATAATAGATCGTTATTTGACACACACGCATTTCATGTCTGTTCCGTTTCTACAGTAATCTGTGTCAACACATTGTTAAAACAGAAACGTTTTTTATATTCTAGTAGTAGATGACAAAATGTAGGCATAAACTATATAATGTATGAAGCTTGAAGTCCAAATAGCAAAGAAACATTTTCACAAGAATAATACAATTGCGCTTTTATTCAAAAGTATAACTGCAGAAACAAAAAGCTGCCTTAACATGCGACATTGACAGCATTTTATTGTAATTGCCTCCGTGGTTCAATAGAATTAGTTCCCGCTTGGGAATCAAAAGGTCACGAGTTTGATCCTGCGCCACTCCGTTTTGAGAAGTAAACTGCTCTTAGTCTTACTGCTTTGGAATAAAAGCATACATTTGATTTCAGTCTGTAACAGCCGGTGCAATTTATGATCCTTGTAAAGGTTAGCTTTTTTTTTTAATTCACTTTTCATTCTCTCAGTCGCATTCAGAATCAATCCATACATCCCCATCTGACAAGGCTGTTTTCACTAAAGACGCGCTATAGCTCTGCAGTGTACCACGATGCATACTAGCGCCCCAAACCCCCACCCCCCCCACCCACCAACCGGGGTCTGACACACAAACGCTGGCGAAGCTGCCTTCTTCGTATCTCACCGTCACTTGCTTTTCTTTTTATTCAGTTCCTGCCAGTCCCCGCATGTTGCTGTATGCTGTTTCTTTTGTACTCCAGGACACGCAGAGGAAAGAATGGTAAAGAGCAGTAACTTCGGCGCTATATGCAATAATCAGACACTCCCCATCTGCCCGTGTCGTTCAAACACAGGAACATATATTGGTGTAAAAGTATAACAAAAGTGCACTTTTATTCAACTGCAGTTTTTCGATCGCCTTTTTCTGTAAGAAGCAATGTACACACTTCTCTCTATGCTGTGGTTTCTATTACACACCTGAAAGAAAGAGACAATACATGTGAAAATATCCAGCATACAGCAACATGCGGGACTGGCAGGAACACTCAATAAAACTGAATAAAAAGAAAATCAAGTGACGGTGAGATACGAAGAAGGCAGCTTCGCCAGCGTCTATCTGTCAGAACCCTTTGTGGGTGCGTTAGTATGCATCGAGGTACAACGCAGAGCTATAGAGCGTCTATTCTGTTTCTTTTGTACTCCAGGACATGCAGAGGAGAGAATGGTAAAGAGCAGCAACTTCGGCTCTATATGCAATCATCAGACACTCCCCATCTACCCGTTGTTTTGTTATACTTTTACACCAACGTATGTTCCTGTGTTTGAGCATGCTCAAAAAATATACGTGTAATGCCACGAAAAGTGCACGCAGACACTTCATTTCGCAAACAAAACAAGTGCACTTTTATTCAAAACTACCTGTATAACCGAAGAAAAAAGAAAGCAAGCTACAGTAGGCGATTGATACGACAGCTTGCATGGTGCAATGCTAAAAGTGCTGATTTTCATTCCGTGCTATATAAAATCATCACATTCAAATATTAACAGTTCCCACACACCCAAGGACCGTCCTTCCTACATTTACGACACGTGTACTTGTTGCAGTGCACACAACTCTCTGTGCTATGGTTCCTATTACACTGAATGAGCACCTGACACTGTACTTTCTTCCCTGGGGGAAGGTCCGCATCAGAGAATTTCCAGTTCCTGCATAAAATCACATCCGATCTGACGCTGTTCGTTTTCAAATAATATTGCATTAGTGCGATTATATTTTCACATGTAATGTCTCTTTCTTTCAGGTGTGTAATAGAAACCACAGCATAGAGAGAAGTGTGTACATTGCTTCTTACAGGAAAAGGCGATAGAAAAAGTGCACTTGAATAAAAGTGCACTTTTGTTATACTTTTACACCAATATATGTTCCTGTGTTTGAACGACACGGGCAGATGGGGAGTGTCTGATTATTGCATATAGCGCCGAAGTTACTGCTCTTTACCATTCTTTCCTCTGCATGTCCTGGAGTACAAAAGAAACAGAATAGACGCTCTATAGCTCTGCGTTGTACCTCGATGCATACTAACGACCCCACAAAGGGTTCTGACAGATAGACGCTGGCGAAGCTGCCTTCTTCGTATCTCACCGTCACTTGATTTTCTTTTTATTCAGTTTTATTGAGTGTTCCTGCCAGTCCCCGCATGTTGCTGTATGCTGGATATTTTCACATGTATTGTCTCTTTCTTTCAGGTGTGTAATAGAAACCACAGCATAGAGAGAAGTGTGTACATTGTGTCTTACAGAAAAAGGCGATCGAAAAACTGCAGTTGAATAAAAGTGCACTTTTGTTATACTTTTACACCAATATATGTTCCTGTGTTTGAACGACACGGGCAGATGGGGAGTGTCTGATTATTGCATATAGCGCCGAAGTTACTGGTCTTTACCATTCTTTCCTCTGCGTGTCCTGGAGTACAAAAGAAACAGCATACAGCAACATGCGGGGACTGGCAGGAACTGAATAAAAAGAAAAGCAAGTGACGGTGAGATACGAAGAAGGCAGCTTCGCCAGTGTTTGTGTGTCAGAACCCGGGGATGGGGGGGCGGGGGTTTGGCGTTAGTATGCATCGTGGTACACTGCAGAGCTATAGCGCGTCTTTAGTGAAAACAGCCTTGTCAGATGGGGATGTATGGATTGATTCTGAACGCGACTGAGAGAATGAAAAGTGAATTAAAAAAAAAAAAAACAAGCTAACCTGTACAAGGATCATAAATTGCACCGGCTGTTACAGACTGAAATCAAATGTATGCTTTTATTCTAAAACAGTAAGACTAAGAGCTCAAAAGGGAGTGGCGCAGGATCGAACTCATGACCTTTTGATTCCCAAGTGGGAACTGATTCTATTGAACCACGGAGGCAATTACAATAAAATGCTGTCAATGTCGCATGTTAAGGCGGCTTTTTGTTTCTGCAGTTATATTTTTGAATAACAGCGCAATTGTGTTATTCTTGTGAAAATGTTTCTTTGCTATTTGGACTTCAGGCTTCATACATTATATAGTTTATGCCTACATTTTGTCATCTTATACTAGAATATAAAAATTGTTTCTGTTTTAACAATGTGTTGACACAGATTACTGTAGAAACGGAACAGACATGAAATGCGTGTGTTCCAAATAACGATCTATTATTTCCACTCTACAACTCCACTTCACTCCCAGATACTCAATCAAGGCATGAGCTGAGAGAAGTTCGTGCACGTTCTAAATTGGTGGGGGGATAGAATAGCCGGCTGCTCCTAGCTTCTCTTTATCAGCACATTTAGAAGACAAAGGGCGCTGGCGGAGAGGTGTGAAGGGATTTAAGAAGCGATTTAAGGTGGGACAGAATTACGAGTTTTTTGTAGGCTCTGGTAATTCTAGTGTTAATGCTCATTCTCCTATTAAATCGGAGTACAGTACATTTTTCATTTATTTTTTTTTTACCACGACCACATAGCAACTGATCTTGTTCAGTGTCTAAGCATCCAAAATTCCTAAATAACCAGGTGAGTTTTCATCTTAGCATGCTGGGTGGTTTCTGGATAGATGGAATAAAATTTCTCAGTTAGCCTGGCTTGATAAACCTCTTGAGTTGATGGAACATTGAAATGTAAGGTTTTTCCTCTATCATCGCCTTTAACTTAAACCTGTTTAGGTATAACTTCCTTGAACTATTCTTGAAACTTCTACCTGCTCACATTTTTTCACCATTGCCCTGGGGCTAGGTCAAACTTGTTTCTTGTTCATGCATATTTACAACTTGCATGTAGAGAGAGGACATGCAGATGATGGGTGTAACAGAGCAAGACGGACAGGACAGGGAGATATGGAAATAGATGATCCGCTGTGGCAACCCCTAATGGGAGCAGCCGAAAGAGAAAAAAGATATAGAGATTTCTAGTTCTTATACTGTTTCTGATCTGATACAGTGCTCCCTCCTCGATCACGGGGGTTGCGTTCCAGAACCCCAGAGAAAGGTGAAAATCCGCAAAGTAAAAACCATACGTTTATATTGTTATTTTTATATTATCACGCTTGGGTCACATATTTGCACAGAAACACAGGAGGTTGTAGAGACAGGGACTTTAAAACACTGCAAACAAACATTTGTCTCTTTTTCAAAAGTTTAAACTGTGCTCCATGACAAGACAGAGATGACAGTTCCATCTCACAATTAAAAGAATGCAAACATATCTTCCTCTTCAAAGGAGTGCACGTCAGGAGCAGAGAATGTCAGAGAGGGAGAGAGAGAAAAGCAGGTGCTGTTCGGGCTTTTAAGTATGCAAAGCACCGTGCGGGAATCATATTGTATATCACTGAGGAGTTTTATTTAACACGTAATACATGGTCTGATTGGGTAGCTTCTCAGCCATCTGCCAATAATGTCCCTTGTATGAAATCAACTGGGCAAACCAACTGAGGAAGCATGTACCATAAATTAAAAGACCCATTGTCCACAGAAATCTGCGAACCAGCGAAATAATCCGTGATATATATTTAGATATGCTTACATATAAAATCCACGATGGAGTGAAGCCGCAAAAATCGAAGCACGATATAGCAAGGGATCACTGTATTTCTGACTACTGTAGAACACGCATATAACAAAATCTTATCTTTCAATGAACAGTTTTTTTTTAAGCTGTTACTGATTCTGAACTTGTTATGTGGTAAATTATAACAAACATTTGAATTTTTTTTTATAAATACTTGCTTTATCATAATATCATATGTAAAATAAGCTACCCAATCACACAATCCTCATGTCATCCTTGCTTTATTATTATGGATCCTATACCTGTATATAACAGATTGAAACAGCTGGAGCCTCATGTATGAACGGTATGTATACACAGAAATGTTTCGTAAGAACTTTTCCACGTTCAAATCGCGATGTATAAAACCTACACTTGGCGTAAAGCCATGCACTTTTCCATGGTACCTCATACCTTTTTGTATGCAAGTTCTCCGCTCGGTTTTGCAGACTGGCGGCACCCAGCGTCAAAGCAGTGCTACTGTTCCTGTGTGGTTACTCTTTTATTTTCCTGAAGTGGCTTGAAACTGAAACTAACCGCTTATTGTTTATTAGTGTAATGCATCTGATTGTAATTAACTTGTAACAATATAATGGTCCAGGGAATAGCCATAGTATTCCAAATACCATAACTGGTTTAGCGTTGTTACTCTCACTGCACCTTCTTCTTCTTCTTCTTCTTTCAGCTACTCCCATTAGGAGTTGCCACAGCGGATCATCTTTTTCCATATCACTCACACTGTACCACTCGGAGTATTTATATCACTGTATCTGAGTGGGGAATCACAGCAGAAGCTGATCGGAAAGAGAGTTATCGGTATACAGTATCAAGCACACGCTGTCTCAGCTACGGCAAAACGTTTCAAAGCCTTTCCTGTACGGACCTTGCGGTTCAGAAACCGTTTCACCCCAAGAACTTTAAACACACTCAATCAAGTGCTCCTTGTAGAAATGTTTGTACTTATAAGTACAATCACCCCGCTGTAAATTTGCACTACAGTTGTAATATTACACAACCTGAGCCACTTTATAAAGCGCGTATTTACTTATGATGACGATATCATTTTTAAGATGAAATGCAGCAAAATATGTTTGTTCTACTGATAAAACTTTAACTTAATTTAAATAATCTATATTCTTCACTGGGACTGGCATGAAGGATAGAATAATTAAACATGTACTACGAAGATATTTCAATGTTTATTAAACGTTTTGAAGAATCGGCTCTCTAAGCTTACAGATGGCTTAATGTCTATTACAGAGCTGATTGTGTGGCGATCGGTTACTTGGAGAAAGAAAAGCAAGGACTGCAGGGGTGGCCATGCCAATATATATTGAATATAAAACAGAAAGAGAAAATAACGACACAGCTAAAAATGCAGCGGAAAATTTCGACAAAAGTTAAACGCTTGTGTCATGAGCACAAAGCGGCTATGCAGCGTCCGCAATGGACGTGGCCATCCACCATGCATAATATACCATATTGACATTGGCGGGTGAAGGGGCCACCGATTTTTTTTCTGCCTAGTGCCGCCACAAGCCTGGAGCCGCCAATGAGTACTGCTGCAATAAATTATTTCATCGAAGGTCGTGCACAATCACTGCACCGTGAAACCTATGTTTAATAAAGTGCTTTAACTCCTATCATCATGAAAATTATATCACATATACATCTCAGTATTTTAGTTATTCAGAGAGCTGTAATATCACAAATGTAATGGATTCTGTGTCCTGTCGGAGGAAGAGAGCCGGTTTAAGAAGCAAGTAGTGATTCACACACATAGAGCACATAGAAGATCATATACAAAACAAAGCATTTAACGTGCTACTTTAATTACGATGTGATTTGAGAAACTGATTAATTAAAAGATTTTAAGATGAAGTTTATGATGTTCTACTTTAATGACAAAATAAACTACATGATTAAAGTGGAAATTTCGAGATTGAAGTTGACATTTCGTGCTTTTTCCCCACTGTGTGCCTTTTTTTCTCTGTACCCTAATAAGCTTTCATATGACACTCAGACAGTGGGCCGCGACTCGCTTTTTCACGGCGACTTTGATATCTGAAAACTTCTTTTTTATTTCTGGCACTGTGCGACTTTGTGAACGTGAGCTTTCAAGTTTCTCCAACACGCTATGTCACTCGATCAGCTTCCTTTTGTTGATTATACCACGGTTTTAATAAACAAATAGTATGTTTTTCCTTTGCCTCCACTTGGTATTCGCTGAAATTCTTATATTTTCCCCTAGTGCTTTTCCCATTGTCTTTTCACAAAAGACTGAGCTTTATATTGATTTGCATATTCAAAGTGGCATACTTCTGGGAGGAGTTGGGGCGGGACAGAAGGCGCGTGCACGAGCGTTACTTTTCACGCTAACTGCGATTTATGGAGCAGAAGAACACAGAAGTTGGAGTATGCACAGATTTCTGCATCTGGATTTTTCTGTGCGTAAGCACATTTCGGCTTTTGTGCTTACGTCTTGTTATAGTGCGAATTCTACGCACGGCGTTATACATGAGGACCCTGGTCTGAATGTCCTTAACTTCTTAATTTAGGATGCTTGATTTTCTAGAAAGCTTGTTGTTTTTACATATGTTTATTTTAAGGGAATATAAAATACTTTTTATTAGCTTTTGACCAAAACAAAAATCAAATCACTGCACTGGATATTTTTTTTTACCTTTAAGTACTGTTTTTAAGAGATTTTTCTTGAGCCGCTTGGTGGCACAGCAGTTAAGTGCCATTTTTTTCACAGCTACATTCAACTGGATTAGAATCACAGTTTGTTCAACATCTGTGTAAAATGTACAGATTGTCCTCATGTCTGCATGGCCTGGTCTCTTTCAACACTGGTTATTTTTTTATTAATGATGTGAGCACTGGGTTCATTTCAAACTCTAAATTGGACAGGATGGACTGCATGTCACGGTAACGTTTTAATGATTAAACAGGTTGAAAAATGGATGGACTTTTTCATGTTCTATGTTCAGTTCCTTGCCACTGACCATGTGATCACATTTTATTTGTTAGATGTTACCAGAACATATGAATATACATTCACCATTTGATCATTCAGTAATAATAAAAAAGGTTAAATCAAAAGAAAGTAAATTGTGCCAAGAGTGTGGAAAACCTGTTCAATCATTCATCCCTCACCTAATCTGCTGAATTCAGTTCAGTGTCACGGAGGCTGGAGGTTATTCTGGGTCTGTTGTTTACAAAATAGTAACCAGTCCTAAAAAGGGTGGTTCAGCATGGCATAGGGGTTAGTACTGATACCTCACAACTCCTGAGCCCTCTCCTAAGTTTGAATCCCATGCCTGGTCTCTGTCTGTGTGGAGTTTGCACATTCGCTGTGAGTTTGTGTCCCATATTCCAGAGACATGTATGTGAATTGACAATTCCAGATTTGCACCATGTCAGTGTGTGGGAATATGGGCTTGAATGTAACCTGTGATGGATGAAAATGGCTGATTGTTTTTTAAACAGGCTTCATCTGCCTTTAAGTCAATTCTGTCACTGAAATTTTGGTAGACAATCTCTTAGCCCCGCACTGTTGTCTGTTTTATTTACATTTCCTCAGCTATCCAAATCAGTTTTTACCAACATCTTTAGGCAGCAGATATAACCATGTAACACTTTTTCAGTGAAGTGTCACTGTGGGCAGGAGTCAATTTTATCTGTGTAGCCCCAGAAGGCAACAGTGAACCACAACATCAGCCAGCTTTGGAATGCATGTCTTGTTGAAGCCGATGGCCCCTCCACCATATAATTGCAGTAGTCTGATAAGAAAATGGTCCATTACTCTAGCCAAAGAGGCAGTTGTTTATGAATCAGATTACTCGACCACTGCCACAATCTGTTACACATGTCAATTTTGAGGTATGGCTGTTTTGTTTTTGTTTGTTACCAGCATGACTTATATAGGAAGATAATGACATGTTGTATAGAAAACTTTGCATTAGGCAATTACTGGCTTTGTAATATCAGACTCTTGGCTGCATAAGGCATGTAACTTCATTTGGATGCACTTAGGACAGTAGTTTCATTTTGGTAACTTTTACATTTGAGAAAATTATGCAGCATGTTGCCTTAAACATAACTATAAAGCAAGTCATTCATGTTGTCTGTTTTAATCAAACTTTTGCCAGTACACATTGTGAAACAAGCCCACTTGAATTGACACAACTGCTTCGGTTTGCAACAAGTTTAAGTAAAATTTGTATTTGATTCAGCAGCTGCAAAAAAATTCCTGTGGTAGACTGAAGGAAACCCGTCACACCACACACGTGCATAGCAGAGTAGCAGATGCTATGAGGAGCCCGAGGATATATGTTTTTTATTAATGTGGTTTCATGCTTTTGCTGTGCAGGCCCTGCCATTCTCTGGAGGAACAGCAGGTTCCTGTTTGAGCTATCCTGGCAAAACTCAGAAGGAAGTATATGATGTCCCCACTCTTCAGAGGCGTTCTTCACAGTTCACAGTAAGTCCAAACATCTTTATACCAATAATGTGGTTTGTTTGCATTTTTTCATTAGCTAATGCTATTAGGTTACAAACTACTTCACATTTTAAAAAATAGCCATAGCCATTTGGTGAAGATTTATTTTTAATGTTGCTTTCTTCCTCTTGTTTAATAATTTGTTCTAATAGCATCTGTTCTGTTTGTCTCAGATGCAGTCAGCCCCACCTGGCATACGGAAGCATCCTCAATTTGTCTCACAGTCTGAATTAGAAAAACCTCCACACCAGTGGTACAATATTCCTGGAATGACTAAAGCGTGCATTGGAAATGAAGGAAATGTAAGTTGCAGAGTAAAACATAACAATTTCACTTTCATTTTCAGCAACCCTTTCATTTTCTAATGCACAAAAACTATTTTCTTACTTGATTTGTAGAAGATTAACAATGGTTTGAAAGAACAAGTCTTCAAGTGACATTTACCTCCAAGCACACACTGGTTCTCTGTAAAATCAGAGTAGAATCTGTTTTTTACAATAAGGGTGCTATAAATTAGTTTGTTTTGTATGCTTATGGGAATGGTGACTAGTTCTAGGAAATGTCTATGTGTAGGACTGACTGATGGGTGTTTAGTTGCAAGAGATAAACTGAACAAAGCTATCTGCAAGGGTCTTTAAATTGAAAATGTTTTATTGTTCTCCACGAAAATGTGTGAAGTCTGTGCATTTTGGATTATCTCAGTTGAATTACAATGTGAATTGCTATTAGCAGTTGGTATAGCAGGGTTCTGATAAAGTAGAGCTGTCGCATTTGTAAATGTCATTAGTGATAGTGAGAAGTGATTACCATTGATTACCATAAAGTAAGGAGAAATTAAGGAGAAATTAAGTATGGTCTGCAAAATGAAAAATGCTTGCAGGTAGGCACTTGAAGTTGTGGAAACAAAGAGTTTTGACAGTAGGAGGGCTTTTAATTGAGAAAGTAGTGTTTAATGTACAGTAGGATTGATTACCCAGATTTGTTGGTTCAGATAAGTTTCACTGTGTTCTTTCAGGGTAGCACTCCACTTTAGGTTTTAATACACCATTGTCTATGTGAAGAACACTTTGGGTCACTTAGGCAATTTCACACTACATTTTTTAAACCAAGCTAAGCTGCATTTTTAAACATTGTAATTTACATTTTACCTGTAAACTTGTTGCATCAGTCTGAGTCTAATCCAATAAAAGAGCTGCAGAAAAATGCATTGAATTGAATTAAATTCCTTTAGCACAATAAAATGAACTCAATGTGCAGACTTCAGATTACACATTTATACTGCAGATCTGTCCTTTGTTTTTTCTTGTGAAGAGTTTGACCAGTGGGAGTGTTTCTCCATGCTAAAGAATGAGCAAATTGTTAGTCATGTGTTTCTCTGGTGGCAGCAGGATTGGCTGAACCATTTAAATTAACTAGGCAGATGCCTGGAGTGACAGAAGCTTTAGGGGTGGCATTTTCCTAAACATCACAGACCTAACATAGAAACACTCAAGACTAAATAGCTCCTCACTGTAATGCACGTCTCTCAGCATGCTCAATACACCAACACCAACCCCAGTAAAACTCGCTATAATACAAGTATTTCATAGCACTTGAAACACCAACGGTGAGCATCTCACCCTGCTCTTTGATATTTTATACATATAGCAATGTCATCTAGAATCCAAGACATATATATATATATATATATATATATATATATATATATATATATATATATATAAAAGTGTCAATTAAAGCTATACCTAGGTTACTAGAAATACTAGAGCTAGCAATGGGTGGCAGATATTTGAAATTGCTAAACAGAACTTGTAGATTCAAGTGAAGTTTATATAATGGACTGAACTTTTGTTAGATAACTATTTTTTGTAAGGAGAGTCTTTATTTTTTGTATAGCGAATGTAATCCTTAACTCTTAAATAGATCAATACATAATCTGTTGATCCATGCACAATGAAACATGGCAATGAAGGAGCTTCCTGACATTATCAAGACAGCACCAAGCAAAAGAATGAGAACCATCAAATAATATTAATTTTTTAAAGAAAACAAAAAAATCCATGAAACAGAACCAAAATACATTTAATCAGTCATTGTTAGGGAATCCATTCCCGGACGGGTTTATCCATTCCAGGGAATTCAGGAAACCAGCATGTCATTCCCGGGTATCAGTGCACGGGCATCTCACATGTGAACGGTTTTAGAACGACTGACACTTATTTTTAATAAAACTACTGCAGTATGTTGACAATCAATAAAAGACTAACCTTATCTACAAGCAGTTCATGCTGTCATATAAGTACATGTATCTAGTTCAGGGGTGCCCAATGCGTCGATCGCGTTGCATTCGAAAATTTTTTTTTTAAAACGTTAGTCTATCATATATCCTCCCTATGGCATTTGCCACTTGGTTGACATACAGGGCGGCCCACAGGTACGATCAAACGCGCGAACTACTGCAAAACTCCGGCTGTGATCTAGTTAGCCTTCCAATTTATATCGACTAAAGAAGGGATTTAAAAAAAATGTTTGGGGAGGGTATGGGCTTTATGTGTAATTAGAAGAGGATTTTTTTCTCTCACAATGTCACAATCGAAGTGCGTTTGTCTGATCTGTCAATCTA
The DNA here is from genome assembly GCF_016835505.1 of Polypterus senegalus. Taxonomy (NCBI): domain Eukaryota; kingdom Metazoa; phylum Chordata; class Cladistia; order Polypteriformes; family Polypteridae; genus Polypterus; species Polypterus senegalus. Next base: position 29,280,098 of record NC_053167.1, read on the forward strand.
TCATTGCTATTCCAAAGAAGGAAAATGTGGAAAGACACTTTCAAACTGTTCATAAAAACTACGAAACTGACTTCCTTCCGAAAAGCGATCTGAGAAAGAGAAAAGAGAGGGAACTAAAATCGCAGTTAATCGGACAGCCATCATTTTTCACTCGGCTGAATTCAAAAACTCCCTGACTGTATTATTCGGCTCTACTTATTTATGAGAGTCAGCCTTTTCCCACATGAAGATTATTAAATCCAAATACTGTAGTGACCATAAATGTATTGAATTGTTATTGTGCCATAAAGGTTATTCAGTTATGCAAGGTACGACAAGATATATTTTATGTATAAAGTATACTCAGGTTGAAATAATTTTACTGTCAAATAATGTAAAGAGTACGCGACGTGTGTTTCGCCTGAATTCTGGGCTCATTAGGCTTACGCACTTACTGCACCCCCTCTCGGGAATCGAACCTCGGACGTCAGCGCTAGAGGCAAATATATATACTTTTTAATGTAGGTAGATCATTTCGACCTGGTTATTTTAAAAGTAGCTCACAAGCCAAAAAACTGTGGGCACCCCTGATCTAGTTAGTTGCGGCTATAAGAGTGTAGAAAGCATAACTTGTCCAGCGTGCTGTCGTCCAGAAGAGAGCGTACTTCGTGCAGAGTACGCCAGCTGCTGAGAAAGCATGCTTTGTCTCCACTGAAGTAGGCAGCACAGTCATCCGATACTGATACACTTGTTCTAAACAACGCCTGCGCTTGCTGTTACTGTGAAACACTGCCATTTCACCTGTTACTGATGCATTCAGTTTCTTGTCATCATTCTGTGGTGGCAAGTTTCTTGGCACAGATAATGCGGATGCAACAGACTGACACATTGCAATTTCAAGTTGCTGTTCAAAGCTGTTGTCTGACAGACGTCAATGAAGTCTTCAGTTTTCAACTATAACTCTGTTATTTCTTGATCGATTTTTACACTTTTACACGCTATATATGCGAACTTGGCCGTTCCCAGGAATGAAAGCCCGGGATTGGATTCCCTAGTCACTATCCCAACACAGGTCACGGGGGTCTGCTGGAGCCAATTCCTGCCAATACAGGGCACAAGGCAGGAACAAATCCCAGGCAGGATGCTAGCCCACCGCAGGGCACACACACACACACACACACCAAGGACAATTTAGGATCACCAATGCATCTAACCTGCATGTCTTTGGACTGTGGGAGGAAACTGGAGCACCCAGAGGAAACCCACGCAGAAACAGGGAGAACATGCAAACTCCACGCAGGGAGGACCCGGGAAGCAAACTCAAATCTCCTAACTGCAAGGCAGCAGCGCTACCACTGTGCCACCATGCCGCCCCAAGAGTACATTAACACAGTAAATCATGTATAAAACAAAGAAAATAAAAACACAGGCACTCAAGGCAGTCCTGCTGTCTGCTTGCTCCACAAAAAGATACCTCCGTCTTTATAGAGTTCTGACCAGAAGGGGCAGAGTCAGTTGCCATCATTTTGCATGGAGGGCACTGAGGAAGGATAGGGAGACAACATTGTTAACGACAGCACCCCCTCTCATCCTGGAGTTACATACCTCAGATGAGCCCGGAAGGCAATCTTCCGATGTGCATGCATGACCATATATAGCATTTATAGCATTATTACACTTTGCAATTACATTACAACATATTGAAAAAGAATTATAGGTTAGTAGTTTATCTAAAATCTTCTACAGTGAATACTGCCCAAAAGCATTTTATAATACAGTATGTAATTGCTTAGTCTGAGCACTGGCGAGTTAAGTGATTTGCTGAAGGTCACACATTGAGCCAACCCAGGAAATTGGGTTTTATAATCCAGAACACCAGCTAAAAGTCACATTTCCTAGCCACCACTACTGATGACACTTAATGTAAAAAAGGGCCTGTAATTTAGACTCCCATTTAGCGTGGAAAGAGACCAGGAGAGCTATCAGACTCTGGGTCCCCACAGAGGAACCTAGGTTGCTACTTTTTATAAGCTGTAATCATATCATCTTTATTTTATATGACATCCATCATAATTTACTTTATAAAGCAAACAGAATATATTTCATAGTAAATTATAAACTATAACATTTTTAAACACTTGACTATAGGAGCTAAGATGACTTCACATTAGTTTGGTTTTGTTGTTGGATGAGCCAAGGAAAAATGATTTACATTTAAAACTCCAGAGCAGAATGAGCTTGCACCTCTGATACTCATGATTGGAAATTAAAATTCCACTAATATGGAAGCCTGCGGTGGGCTGGCGCCCTGCTCTGGATTTGTTCCTGCCTTGTGTCCTGTGCTGGCTGGGATTGGCTCCAGTGGACTCCCGTGACCCTGTGTTAGGATATCGTGTGTTGGAAAATGACTGACTGATGACTGAATGACTACTATGGAAGCTTACTCTTAACAGTGGTATCTCGGTATACATCCGCTTTGGAATAAGTCCAATTTGGTATACAGTATGTCCTGTTTGGACCCGAAAAATTTTGCTTGGTATATGACCTTTGTTTGGAATACGACTTCCATGCTAGAACACCATGCGCTACCCTTGTTTACCTCTCTCGAGACAAAGCCACGACTGCCCACGAGCGTCGGTACACTAGTTGCTAGTATTCAGTGAACAACCTGTGCTATAATTGTATGTGAATTTTCGTGTGATTTTGTGTTTTTTCACTTAATTTGTATTGATTTTTGAAAAGTATGAAGGTGGCATGCGTGGACATGGCTGCTGCATACCATATTTTGAGAATGACAGTATCTATGATTGTGAAAAACAAAGACGTTATTAAAAAGTAAAGTGAGGTTAAATTTTCATTTATTTCATCTAATTGCTTTTTGTCAAGTCAAGTCAAGTCAACTTTATTTATAAAGCACTTTACCTACAACAGCCGCTGACCAAAGTGCTGAACACAGACTAAAATAAATTTTAAACAAAGACAAAATAATAAATAAGTAGATAAAATACAATAAACAAAACAAATTAAAAGATAGTAAAAACAACTAAACAGAGTTTACACAGAGTAAAATCAACTGCTCACACAGGATCAAATGCCAAACCAAAAAGGTAAGTCTTAAGAGCAGACTTAAAAATGGGCAGTGAGGAGGCCTGTCTAATGTGGATCGGCAGTGAATTCCAAAGCCGTGGAGCCACAACGGAAAAAAAAATTGTATTTATTTATTTTAGTATTAAGCAGTGTTTAAATTATTTTATACAACCCCATCAATATATAATATTCCAATAACAATAGGATTTTTTTTCATGGGAACGGATTGATCATTTTCCTTTTATTTCTTATAGGAAAAATTTGTTTGGTATACGTCCTGTTTGGTATAAGTCAAAGGATCTGGAACGGATTAAGGATGTATACCGAGATACCACTGTATTTGTCTTCTGAATTAACTTCTGTTATCATAAATTGCTTGTCATGCTATTTAAGGAACAGTTTACATAATATATACTTCCTGATTAACTATCATTTTGCCTCCATTATACAAGAACTTCTCTTAGTGAGTCATGGCAGCCAGTCAGAGAGTCATGGCAGCCAGTCACTGAGCTGGGCTGACCAGGCCCTTCAATTACCTGGCAACATTCTCCAGACTCTGCTTGGGAGTACTCGGACACTGCCTTGATATTTATTATCCTCCAGGAAGTCCTGGGTCTCTCTAGTGGTCTGTGGCTTGTACACCCGTCATGAAAAAATCCCAGGGGCATCCTAATAACAAGTTGAAACCGTCATAACCTGTCTTTCTTGATCCAAGGAAGGAGCAGCTCCATTCTGAGGTCTTTCCTTATATCCAAGCTTCTCATGGAGTGTATGCCCTGTAACCCAGCATAGGAACTTTGTTTTATCTGTTTATATTCATGATTAGATCTTTCAGTCACTATGCAGAGCTCATTACCATACAAAAATTGTATAATACAGAAAGACTCAAAATCAGTTAGTAATTGCCGATAATTCACAGTAAAATGATTTCTTACACTCTCCGGATCAATATTGTAAATCACATACTAAATACAGTTTTAAGAGTTAATTAATCTTTATTTTAATTCAACTCTCTGATCTTACATTTGTCACTCAACGCTCTTTACGTCCATTTCTCCAGGTCTATGCAGTTCCTCCAGCTATGTGCCAGGACCCCAGTTATGACATACCTGTTCCATCAAGTGAAGAGGGTCAAAAGAGGCTAAACGTTGGTTACAATACACTTCCAAATCCACGGAAATCTGATTGGATCTATGATGTTCCAGTTTCTCCAGAAAAGCAGGAGCTGAAGTCCTCTGGCCTGGGATCCTATGGCACACTGCCCTCAAAAGGTGGGATATGTGGAAGGCAACTTTTCTACGACACCTTGCCTGCTCGAACTGGAGAGAAACCCACTCCTCTCAACACAAGTTCTGTTTACGACATCCCAAAGTCCACCATTGACACAAGTGTGGAAAATAAATGTATAACTAGAACCAACAATGCTGATCTATATGATGTACCCCCAAGTGTAAAACAACAGGTATTTCAAGTTCAGAGTATGTATGATGTTCCCCAGTCTACAGGAGAACATTCCCCCCGCAGATCGTCCAACAATCCTGCACCCCTGCAGTCTCATATGACTTCTACCACATTCCCCATCATGCACAGGGAAGTGCCTTGCCCTATGTATGACCGTCCACGGGGTTCCATGGGAAGAGAGGGACAAATAATGGGAGGAGGGCCAGCTGATGTATCAGCACCCAAAGAACCAGTTATAGAAAACAGTGAGCAAGAAGAAAATTCAAGTGTCAAAAGTGCAGACAGCCAACGCAACAGCACAGCCTCTACATCATCTACCTCCTCTTGTGATTCTTTGCCACCCACATCTCTGTCACCAGAGCCACAGAGAGAGGTGACACTCACCTTAGAAGAAGCTATTATGAAGCTTGGCCAGCTTCAGTCAGATGTGTGTCAACCAGTGTCACGGCTTATGGTGTTCATCAGCAGTCAGTGGAGAGCAAGGCATCATCTGGCAGTTCACTTAGAAGAAGTTAGATCTGCAACTGAAGAGATTACAGCCTCCATGGCTCACTTCCTAGATTTTGCTCGAGATGTGAGAGGCAATGCTAAACATCTTAAAGACATTAGCCTACAGGCACGGCTCCATAAGCAGTTAGCTATTGTGGAGGATTCTGGACTTATCCTGCAGGAAGCTGCTGAAGCCTTAGCAAAGTTAGGATGGCATATTGACTCTCTTGTTCAAGAAGATACCCATACTGCTGGTACACCTGATCACCTCGATAGGTTTGTGATGGTTGCTCGAACCGTTCCTGAAGATGTTAAAAGACTTGTTTCCATTCTTAATGCCAATAGCAAACTTCTGTTCAGGCAGAATCCAAAGATCAGTGAAGTAAAGGACAGAGGGAAGTCTGATCCAGAGAAAATAAAGACAAATATGGATCAGACTCAAGAGTTCATGGATTCAGGTGTTGAAGACAACGACTATGTCCAGCTGCAGGTAACTTTTTTCTAATGTGCAGTGATTGTAATAAGCTAATTAATTAAATTTTTTGTGAGGTTTTACATTTTATTTTACTTTTGCCTGGTATAAGAGTGAGTGGCAAAGAGTAGTGATTTAGTGCTGCTATGTCTGAACAATAGGACAACGGTTTATGGTACTGGCTAATTTGCTTTCTGTGTTCAGTTTTCATGTTCTCTGTGTTTGTGTGGGGTTTTTCTTCAGATGCTATAGTTTTCTTTAGTAGATTGGCCCTAGTATACCTGAGGGCATGTGTTTATTTGACTGGTGCTTTATCCAGGGTTGTTTCCTACCTTGTTTCTGAAGTTGTGGGCACCCCTAAAATTGGAAACTTTTATCCAGATATGTGTCCTCTGCTTTTTATTCAATGGATAGGATTTGAAAAAAATCTTTATTAGACCATCTATATATGTTTATACTGGTTAGACCAATACCAGGTCACTGGGAGCAAGGCAAATATCAACTTTGGAGAATATATTATTTCATCACAGGACACACTCATATCAGGGCAGTTTTGAAACACTACTTAATCTGACATGCTTGTCTTCTGAATGTGGGGAGAAACCAGAAAACCTAAAGAAAACCCACCCAAAGAAAGTTGCAGGCTTCACTAAGAGAGCGCCTGAACTGGGATTTGAACCCATGTCACATAAGCTGGGCAGCAGTAATCAAAACACCACTGTGTACCTCTATATTATGCCCAAAATCATAATGGGAAAATAAGATAGACAGAAAGCTGTCTAGGGCAGCATTGTGATGCAGTGACTTGCAATATTCTGCACTTCCTGTGCCAGGTGTTGTCTACATGAACTTTGCACATTCTGTCCATGAATCTCTATTTTTTTTCCTCATATACTCCAGTTTACTCTCATATCCCCAAAATGTGCATGTCAGTCTGATTGGTGGCTATCAATTGGTAAGTTGATGTGTCCTGCATCACACTGACAGCCCATCCTAGCTTGAACTTTGCCTTGCATTTTTGTTGCCAGGATAGATGCTGGGCCCTTGTGAGTAATAGTTGTACTAAGCTCTTATGAGTATTACATTGAAATTAGTTCTTTTGGAATTAGGAGTGGTAAAATTTAGACTAAAATAATCTCAAAATACAGGACACCTATACTGTGCATGTTTTGTAAAATCTATTTATGTATTGCAGATCCAGCATTCTGTGTTTAAATCCTATGACTGTTCATTGTCTGCGTTGAAGTTTTCTTGTGGGTACTCAGGTCCCAGATAGATCCACAAATATATGTGTTTGAGGTTAATTTGTGGCTCTAAATAGGCCAAGTATGAATGTGGGTTAGTGCACGAGTGGACTGGCACTGCATTTCTGGGCTGGTATCTACCCTGGACTCATTGATGTTGACATAGGCTGCAGTCATCTGCTATTTGGAATAGGATTTTATGGATGTGTATCCATAAAATCGATGGTCTTCTGACAAACTGGGTTACTTTGTTTTAAACTTTTTCCTGAAATTAGTTCAGTTTTGTTTGTGCAGTGTTTGAGTTTTAAAATAATAAAATGGGAATTAAAGGACGGTGTGAATGAAATGCCACATAGCGATAATTTTACAAAAATATCAGTACTTAAATTTATAGAATTACTGATATGAATGAACATACTTCACCTTTTAAATATCTAATTTAAGACTATTACTTGAGGATAGATAGATAGATAGATAGATAGATAGATAGATAGATAGATAGATAGATAGATAGATAGATAGATAGATAGATAGATAGACTTGTTTCTAAAATGACCCAGGATGTTTGTTGTTTTCATATACTTCAAGTAGAGTTCTGGACTCATGTAGTTGAGATGTAATTTCAGAGGAAAGAAGAGTTTGAAGAGCAACAAAAGGCTCTGAAGCACAAGGCACCTTTGAAGACTCCATTGGCCATTCGTCCTCAGCAGGTATTTAACCTCAATACCATGTATTGTTCCTTCTGTATTTTTTGTCATATACATTGCCCTACATTTTCATTGTTCTCTATAAAGTCATCCAGCAAATAGGCAACTTTCTAAAATACTGTATATAACATTATGACAACATTACAGGTAAGTAAACACACTATATAAACACATTTATTATATAGACTTAAATTAAAAACTACAGGTTGATTTCAGAAATAATAGAACACAGTGTTCAAGTTTTAGTTCCTGCTGCAGAGCATGTACTCATTTAGTAGACGTTATTGAAATTAAGGATATCTGCCTATCCATTTTCTAAACCTGTTTAACCCAAACCTTTGTATTAAAAGCGTGCATTTTTAATATTCAGCTAAAAGCTATATTTATGTCAAAGCTCCAACTAATGCAGTTACTTGTTTCCATTAAATCATTCATTGTGGTGAGCAGCTATGGGAAGGTTTTGTGTTGCCTGGACATCTGCATGGGCTTCTGCAGCTAGCTCAGTTTCCTCCCATGCTGTAAAGATGAGGTACCTTGCATGGGTGTGTGCATGCTTGGACCCAATGATTCATCGGTGACGCTATATTGGACTAAGCAGGTTTAAGACAATAAATGGGTGGATGTATTTTAAAAATGATTCTTTTTGCAATATGGTTATGTATAATATTCTTGAATATTGTTAAAAGGGAACAGGTGTAGAGGGTCATCTGACATCGGTGTACTAATTTAAAGAAAACTTGAGTCACCAGAGAGCTGTGTTAAGGCTAAAAAGTAGATCAGGAAGAGTTAGGCAGATTTTTTTCGTATTGCTTTTAGGGAACAGTGGACAGGGAGCAGTGTTCTCCAGTGAACTCGAAAGGGTCAGTTGTAGATTGGGCAGGAAGTGAAGAGATTAAGTAAGGGTTGTCTTTTAAAATATCCTTGCTGCTCATAGGTATATTTTTCAGTCCTACTCACTGGAAACAACTGAGCCCTGCAGAGTGTACCCACTGCATGAAAGAGCACTTTTGACCCCATTATAAGGACCAACAACAGTAAGACATGATAGCCCCTCTTAGATATGTTGTTAACCTGAGCATGAGTATCTGTTACAGTGGGCCACCTGCCTTTCAAATGACAGGTTGACTGCTGAGCAACAGTTGCTTGCCTGCCGTCTACAAAAAGCACTTGTACACAGGCAGCTGCTCCCAAAGGTCACTTTTACTACAGAAGTAGGGACGTTTGCTAAGAGGAAGCAGAGCTTTTTGTTTAGTTAGTGTTTTGAAAAAAATGTCTTAATTAAGAGTTCTCTGCAATGTTTAAGTTACGAAAGATAATTTTGGATACAGGGATGCTAAGCCTGAAACAAAGTGGCAGTGAGCATTATTTAATGAAGAAGTTAGCAAAATGAGAAGATAGAAAATTCTGATTATCAAGATGGAAAATTCTGATTATCAGCTCCAGCTCACATACAGAGACAGGAAGTCAAGACTCAAAAGACATGACTTGAAAACCACAAACTGCAAAGTTTTCACTTTGCTGACAGCATTAAGCTGCCTGAAGGGGTCGATGTTGGAGTTCTGAAGCGTTTCAGAAGCAGTCTTAAGGCTGTGGGGTTTGAGGGGGAGTGTCTCCCTGAGTCTGTTTTTGTGTGCTTTTCTTCATTTGTTCTGCCCAAAGCATTCCTTCTCCTTTGCTTTGCTCTGGGTCTCTTCAGTTCCTCCATACCAGTATAATTACTGACTAGGAGGTGTAAGCGTGACTTTCAAATATTTATTTAAATGTATCCAAATGGCTCCTGTCTCTGTTCTGATCAATCATTTGTAATTGTCCCCTGCTGCACGGTGGTGCCCAGTGTATCAAACAGGAGAACTTCGTGTTTTCCACATTGAACCAAGATATCCCCATAGCTGCCAATATATTTCAGTCACTTTATTAAGTTATTTCACCTAATGGCTCGCATGATAAAGATACACTAAGATGTATAAACTAATCATGACTGGCCATGATTTCAAAATCATACCAGTGTTTTGTAATGTTTTCCATTTCTCCTCTTGCCTGTGACATCTTAGTCCTTCTGTTTAATGCCATCAGCACTCTCTAAGATGCAGTGCGGGTCACTCCATGGACAGGGTACCATTCAAGCAGTAGACAAATTTACGGTCATAAATACAATGAAGGGTGCTAGAAAGAGCTGTCCAACCTTTTTAATGTTCAGACAACTGCTTGAAATGAGATGGTCCTACTGATGGTGAAACAAGACATCAGTCAGCGAGTGTAACTGTCTCAGATGTACATGAGTGTTAAGTGACTTTCAGTCTTTTTTTTTTTTAAGTTGTTGCATTTTGTCTCTTTGGCACCATACAGGCTGAGGAAAAGGCAGTTTCTTCTACAAAAGGAAAGGAGTGTGGCACACAAGTCCAGATGGTGTCCTCAGAACACTGTCGCCTTTACTTTGGGGCTTTACAGAAGGCGATTGGTGTATTTGTCACAAGCCTCATTGATGGCCAACCGCCTGAGAAATTCATTTCGCACAGCAAGCTGGTGATCATGGTCGGCCAGAAGCTGGTGGACTGCTTGTGTAAGGAGGCCCACAAGAGTGAGTTGGGCCGGGACTTGCTGAGCAAAAGCAACCATCTGTGTGCTCTACTTAAGCAGCTGGCGGTAGCCACCAAGAAAGCTGCAGTTCATTTCCCCGACAAGATTGCTCTGCAGGAGGCACAAGATTTTGCCAAAGAGCTGGCACAAAGAGCACAGAACTTTCGGACATCTCTGCAGCTGTGAAATACCCAGTGGCAGAAGAACTTCTGGTTTTCCACTTTAAAATTTGCACCTGATACTTTGAAAAACATTTGGGCATAAGATGCTGTAAATACTTTGGTACAGAGAAAGCAATTTCTTGAAACTAGAGAAGCAGTCTAACATGATGGCAACAGGCTGTTTTCTAATAATCCTGCTCCTGCCATCCTGGAGTAGCCTGCAGCACACTTTAAGGCACGGGTGGGCAGATTCAGTCCTGGAGGGCTGCAGTGGTTGCAGGTTTTTGTTCCAACCCAGTTGCTTAATTAAAAACCAATCCTTGTCAATTCTTTAATTTCATGGCTTGTTAGTACTTTAACTCTGCCATCTCGTCATTCTCATATCCTAGATTTTTTTTCCTTTCTAAGGGTATCATCCAAATCATTTGAAGTCTAAAACAGACAAGTTATTCTTAGTCCTTCACTTTTTTCTCTTCACTTTCCTTCCAAGTATTTATATAAACCCAATAGTGCATGATAAATACACACAGGTGTAAATGGAAACAAGCTAAATGGAGAAATGCTGGTTCCTTTTGTCATTTGCATCTTATTGCTGATAAGGAGCAATTAAAAACCAAGACTACAGCTGTTTAAGACTAAAATAAGCAATAAGGGTTCGAAGTCTTTATGAGCGAGACCACTAAAGTGAAGCAGAAGTGTTACTTGAGCAGTAAGTGCTTCTTATTAAGCAATTGGGTTGGAACGAAAACCTGCAGCCACTGCGACCCTCCAGGACTGAATCTGCCCACTCCTGCTTAAAGGGGAAAGCTGCATCTCTTGTGGATGGCAAGGTAGTTGAATACATGAATATTATGCTAAATATATTTTTTTGTTTATATTGTGCATATTTTTGTCAAAATGGTTAAATAACTGAGAATACCAAGAGCTTTGTGGCAGAGTGAAAATCCCAGTAGCACCATCTCAGTGATCCCAATATTTGTCTGTCTAACTGGCTTGCCCTGTCTTCCTCAAAGGTGTTTTGTCCAAAGCCCCCTGAACAGGTCTTTAGATGTACAAAGACCTTCACACGGCTGCCAGCCAGCTTTGGGACATTCCTCTCCACCATGGTGTCATTAAGGCTCAGGTCTTATGCTATATTTATACACATTGAACCAGAACACCAACGGTTTGTCTTGTTGCTCAGTATTTGAAGCATTGCATCCAAACACATCAGAACTTTTTTGAAATGGGGACACAGTGGTGTAGTGGATCCCGGAGTCTTGAGTTCAAACTTTGTGCCTGTTTCTTGTCCATGTAGAGTTTGCACATTCTCCTTTGTGTTTTATGTGTGTTTTATCCTAATCCCCAAAGGCACATATGTCAGATGAATTGGCAAGTCCAAACTGACTGTATATGGGTTTGAACGAGATGGACTGGCTCTAGCCCCTCTGTGACCCTGAGTTGGGTTAGGCAGTTTTGAGAGTTTTCTGGGATGTAATATTTAAAAGAATGCACAAGCTTAAAAATTGGTACAAACAAGCACCTCCAAACAGACACAGGAGATTAAATAGCCATGAATCTTTGACATGGCCCTCGTACTGCCCACTACTGGAATAAAACTAAAGTCGGTATACTGAGGAATTGAGCCTGCCAGCCCAAGAGCTAGGTGGTCGGTACAACAGTCACTTGTATGCTTTGCCACCCTACCATGACACGGCTGTGATCGCTCAGTACTGTCAGCCTTGATCCCCTTCTCCTAATTATCAGGTCAGAGTGGCCTGAAAACTAAACCTGGCCAAATACAACACTGCAATAATAAATTTGAGTCGGTCAGTATTTAGAGCGCCTGTCATACACGTTGGAGCTTTATAGTCCAGATTCAGTGCCACTATATGTATCAACATATTTTATTGCAAAGTGCCACAGTGATGATCATTTAACCAAAGCACTTTAGAAAATAATAATTAAGTAAACTCAACCACCTTAGTACGCCAGCAGCGGGAGTCTCTTGCCGGTAGAGGGCACCCGAGCGCAGTTTGTATTCAGTGTCCACAGCAGAGCTGCTGCCACAGAGCCCGATTAACGCGCTTCAGATTTTATCTGTGGGCCGCTCCAGTGCGTTTCACTTCAGCTTGTCCTGGTCCACAGTGTGCGAATGAACCGATAAAAACCACATGGGCACCTCCATTACCGACACCAGCTGCCTGGCAAACTGCCAATGTCTGCAGCGTCGGGCTGTCAATTCAAACCGCTGTCGAAAAGCCAAATAATGGGTGCATTCCTTCCGACTATTTACAGTTTGACATGTTTTTATTGGGGGTGGTTAGGAGGGTTTTTATCACGTTATTTAATTTCTATTTTGATTATTAAATATTTCTTGAAGATGTAGCCTGTTGTTGATTTATGTGTGGTGTCGTTTCCATTGAAGTGCTTCGCAATTCGCCGTAAAGTCTTTTTCGGGGCCGTTAGCAGGAGGTGAAGCCAAGGAAACCGGTATCTGCTTTGAACTTGCGTGAGCGTCTGCTTGTGAAATACAGTAATACGATCAGCGTTTGGAAGTCTAAAGTGATGTTCTGCCTGTTGACCACTAGAGTGCGCCATTACTCCTTCACATAGAAAGAAAATGAAGGGGTTTCGGATTAATTTGTCGCACACCACTTAAAAAGTACAAAGTGCAGTGAAATACTAAAACCACCTGCAAAATTGTGAAAGTCAGAAGGAGACTTATTGGTGGAAAAGACAAAAAACTACATTAAAATGAGTACCAGATAGATCAAAAAGAATAGACTAATAAGTAGGCTAGAGGGACTGTAAAGAATGGCACTGTATACAACATTTTTATTTTCAGAAATCCAATCATTACATTGTCATGCCACTAAATCAGATAAATAATAACAAATACACCAGATACAGAGAAAATTAAGGAAAAATGAAAATACAAAGAAGACAAGATTCAACCCCCAACCAAGAGAAAAAGAAGCAAGACATGAACAAAAATAAAATAAACATTTTTAAGTGTAATCAAACACTTAAATTGCAAAAGAGTCAATCACAGGCCCAACATTCTTATTCTGAAATAATGTTAATGAGTTCTTGCAATGTTTTGAAAAAGTTTTTGGACATATCCTCTAAGAGAGAATTAGATTTTTTGCTAATTTGAGATAATGAATGTCTTTTATCCACTGAATTATAGAAGATGGGCTGGGATTTCTCCAGTTGAGCAGTATATGTCTGCATGCTAGTTGTGCGGTGTGGGCACTTATAATTGAATTCTTTCTGCGCACTTTAATGTCATCCGTGAGCCTACCAAATTTTGCCATTAAAGGATGTGGAGTGATGGTGACACTGAGGCTGTTTGAAAAGTATACAAATATTTTGTCCAAAATGGTGTTCGTTTAGTGCATATGTGATGCTGGAGCTCGATGGTAGCACTTGCCGGTTGGGTCTTGCCCTAGGTACATTTCAGACATTTTTAAACACATCATATGTGATGAATGAAAGACTTTCTGTTGAATTACGGAGTGCTCGCTGCATATACAGTGAACCAGATGTTATTGTATGTATGGCCGAAGTTCACTGCTTTTCTGAGATGCTAACTGAGAGGTCCCTTACCCACCATTACTTAGGGTCTTCAAAGTATAGACTGTTTATATATTGTTGAGATACTGCCTGAGTCTTCATCATGACTAACCAGAATGGCCTCTAGGATTGATGTGGGTGGGAGTTGTAGAAAATTGAGTAGGTTTCTTTTAACAAAATATCTAATTTGTATATAGGAAAAAAGTGTGTAGCTGGAAAGATGAATTTGAAGTGTAATTGTTCATTAAATGCACCAGGTATGTTGTTTGTATAAAGATCTCTAAGTGTCCTTATCCTGATTGTTTCCATGAGTTGAATGCTGAGTAGGTTTGAGAAGGTTGAGAAAGATGACAATCCTGTATCCAGAGCAACTGATAAGAGGTGCTCTGCTTTGAAACATGTCCTACATTTGTTTCATATTTTAATCAAATGATTGATAACTGGATTGCTGGTAAATTGATGATAGTGAGAATTGACTGGAGCACAGAACAGGGTGCACAAAGCAGATGTAGAGCAGGAATTGTGCCAGCAAGGCCAGCGAGAATTCATGAACTTCTGCCAGTTTCCAAGATTTTATTGTGCATATGTTTGCTGCCCACTAGTAGCTCCATGCCACCTTCTGCTTTAGATCTTTTGGATGTGTGGCCATGTAAAATAGTATTAAACTATGAGAGTGAATACTGACAAGTAAGAACAGAGTTTTATTGGGATTGACTCATTACACTGTTGTATCACAGTAACTCAATCTGTGTCACGTACATCCATCCATCCATTATCCAACCTGCTATATCCTAACACAGGGTCATGGGGGTCTGCTGGAGCCAATCCCAGCCAACACAGGGCACAAGGCAGGAACAAGCCCCAGGCAGGGAGCCAGCCCCACCGCAGGGCACACACCAGGGTCAATTTAGGATCACCAGTGCACCTAACCTGCATGTCTTTGGACTGTGGGAGGAAACCCACGCAGACACGGGAAGAACATGCAAACTCCACGCAAGGAGGACCCAGGAAGCGAACCCAGGTCTCTAAATTGTGAGGCAGCAGCGCTACCCACTGCGCCACCTCTGTGTCACATACACTTTCAGTAAAATTCTCAACAGTAATCCCAATGATCTAAGAGCTGTGTCAGGACAAAACACATTGGGAACTGATGCGCAGGAGGGGCTTAGACTTGTGGGCAGTTAAATACATTGAGATTAGCTCGGTACACCAGTCTAAACTGGATTAAGTATTACCACATCAGCAGCATCCCATGATCTCAGAAGTAAACACTTCAGTTTTAAATTGGAACATTTGGTTTTGCATGAGTTAATGTAGTGGTTCTCAAACTGTGGGGCAGGCCCCCCTAGGGTACACAAAGTAACAAAAAGGGAGTCCAAAGATGTGAAAAAAAAGAAAACAAGAATCAAAAATATGAAAAATACATCTATTGAAACCAAAACAAATTAACTTAAACTACATTCTGATACTAGAAAAATAAATACAGAGTTAGATAAATGTTGATAAAAGTTAAGCAGGTATAATAAAATATGCATCTATGATATTTCATTAATTAAAAAAAACATTGGTATTAGTGGGCTCCTTTCAAAAAACGTTAGGGAGGCACGATTAAAACTGTTAAGAAAACTCGGGTCGCAAATACTTAAAGGTTCAGAAACGCTGAGTTAATGAATGTTAATCTCCATAAATTTCAATTGAGAATGACTTCACCCCAGCACCACCACCCAAGCCATTTCACAGGCCACAGTGATGGACATTCACCAGCTCACTCCACAGTTGACCAGCCATTAGGTGGTGGAAGAAGACAAGCCACTGGACAATAACAGGAAAACCTTTGACACAGACAAGCATGCAAAGGATGGAATACAAATAAATAAAACTCAAAAGGCCAGGACTAGGGAGAACATAAAAAAGCATTACTGAATGCTTGAACCATGGTGCTGTAGAAACTGCCAGTGTATGGAATGAGGATCTGGATGTGGCTGGCTGCTCATTGTTGTGTGTTTTATACGCATAAGGTGTTGTATGAGGAACAGGCTGACATTATCAGAATATAACACAACACACTCAGCACCCCATGCAAGTGTAAGAAACCTGAATGGAGGGTTCCCTTTGGGTAAAAGTTATTTTGTTTCTTGCCTGTCCACTGCTTCTGTCTGAGGATCGCCATTTATACCCCATCATTTCTGTGTGTGAACCTGAAAAAAAGTGTCCAGGCCTAGCCACACTTTCTTCTTCTGTTTCCCCATCCCAAGTGAACTCAAGGGCTTTTCAGCTGTGGATGTTCCTGATGTCACTCATGGGGTAGGAAATACAGGGTCAGATTCTGGTGGTGAATCTCAGAATTCAGAGGAAACATCAGAGGGTCTTTTGATCCTGGTGGATCATGCTATAAAAGGGAGTGTGGCCCCTCGGTGACAGACCCTGTTCCATTCCTGTAGCAGTGGATCCCTTTTCCTTCAGCAATTATACATCTTGTGGGGTGCAGGCAGTGAGTGCCTTCTCTCTGCCCTATTTGATGTTTTACCTGTTTTTATTTAGAGTGTGTGTGTTTTTAAGCAAGCCAAATGTCATTCAGGATAACCAAGGGACAAACTTACCCTCAAAATAGAACCCAACCATTTCAGGAACTTGGGTGTATTTCTAATCTCTGAGTGGCTACCATGTGTCTCTGTGAAAGTTCTCTTGATGCTCAGGTTTCCTTTGATGTTTCTAAGTGTGCACATTATAGTTATTGGTAAATCCAAACTGGCACAGTTTGCATGATTGGACATGTGTGCATAAGCATGCAGTGCAGTGAACTGGCATCCATTCAAGGTTGTCTTGCAGGTAGTAATGGTAGGACAAGCTTTCTGACCCTGAGTTGGAGTGAATGGTTTGAAAAAATGGATTGATGGACACATCAAGGGTTGTTCAAAAGTGTGGCAACACTTTCTGTACTTTAGTCAAAGTTAGCAGGGAATGTGGTTCACTTAAAATGAAAAATGTGTGCACATCAGGCTCACAAGGCCTGACCATCAATCATAAAACTGACGTGTTCAGATTTGCTCTCCCATTATGAAGCTTAGGGTTGTCACTGGGGATGAAACACGAACCAGACAGTAAATGGAGTGGCGTCTTCTAACTTCTCAAAAGAAAACGTCTGAGGTTAGCAGGGGAAGACAACCTTACTGTTTTTTAAGATGCCTCAGACTCAAACCAGTACATTCAAACTTTTAAAAGTTACAGAAGCCATTAAGGTGATGTTAACCTCTCAACCTCCTTCGACGCAACAAAGTGTGACCAAACTGAAAAATCACAAAGTCTGAAAAATCACAAAATTTGGTGGACTGTTATTCCCCATCCACCCCAGAGCCTTGAACTTCCTTCCTCAGATTTCCACCTCTTGGCTGGTGATGACGAAATGTTTCAGATGACAAGTGGCTGTGAGCGTACGTTTCAGACTGGCACAAGATATGGGTATATGCTTTTGTTTCTGGTCATTGAAGCTGATGGAGATGACACAAAAAAATGACGAGGGCCCTGAATTCATCTAGCCATCCTGTAAGTGTATTTAAACCATCCTAGAACCAATTGCTGGAAATAAAAATGGTTTGCAAAATTTTCTGGCAACCCCTACACTAGAAATATCCAAATCAACTGGACTTGTCGTTGATCATTTGTGCCTGTTTGTTACAATTGCCTCATCAATCCTTGGGCTGTATGATTACAAAGATCTCATGTTTTTAAGTGGACTTTCTTTAAGGACATTCAGATATCTCACTGTATTGCTTCACATTTTGCAAAAAGCAGTGCTGGAAACTCTATAATACAGTACACTCTTTTCTATTAATACACTAATCCAGAAGACATAAAATATCCATTTAAGATGAGTACCTGAATTACCTCAAGACTTTTACGCAGTGCAGTAATTTATTTGGGTACTTCAATTTGAATTAAGGCCGTGTCACATTACTTTTCAGTCATAGCCTTCATTTATGTAAGCTTAGCCACTCAGAGACAGTTGGTGGCACGCTCCAGTGAATCCAGTGGTCTAATGTGAGATTCCCAGTGACTCACTCAGGCTAGTCCCCATCTTGCTCTGAGAAAGTCAAACATGTTTGTTTTTTTGTCTTCAGTTGTTGTGGCAGGCTGTGTGTGCATGAGAGCTGATAACAAATGAGTGCTCATGCCGAAGTACAATTCTTATAATGCCTCAACAAGGAGTTGGGAATGTGAGTGTTTTGAAGACCACAAACAAGCTCAGCTGTCTAATGTCTCATGTTTTATGTACGACTACAGAAGAAAAATGGCCCAAGATTACAGCTGAACTTGCTGTACCTGTTAACCCTTCGTACAGCACCGGCTCCGTCAAGCAGCACGCTATTGGCTGTCACAAAAGCAGGACTATGCTGGAAGGTGAGCACACAGTCAATAGATGTGACATTAGTCGTGTAAATTGACATGATGAGATCAGCAGCTCAAACAGCAATACTTTGATTGTGTAATGTGAAATCAGCTTTAGTTGTGTTAGATTAGCTTTATGCTATTGATTTTAGCTGCATGCCCTGGATATGTTAATCCCACATTATTTTCAGTCATAATTATTATCTATCAGTTTTAATAGTTTGTCTTAAACGTTGCCAGTTTTTAAATATAACACACGTAGATACGATTCCAAAGCTTTTATTCCAGTGAATCAGTGGAACAATTCCTATGACATAGACCTGGCCTGTTAATCGCCGCAGTCCTGCACGCCTTTAAGCGTTCCTGAGCTGAACACATCAGATCCCACACGTCTTCAGATTATAAGTATTGGATCAGGCCATACCTGGAGCTACTCCGTCATTTTCATCCAAGCCCCTTTTAATTGAACTCTTACTTTCAATGTGGTCACATCTCTTTCTACCTGCCTGGGCTGTGTTTCATTTTGACTTGATGTCATTGTGTTTTAAGTTCAAACATTAAAATACTAAACTGAGTCCATGTGTTCTGCCTCAGTACATCCAATGGAGGCTTTTTTCTGTGTTGGATATCCCATTGTGCCGTCTCATGCCTTTACAGACCTGGGTTCAGATTTTGTCTGGCTGTGTGTATGTTTGACACTCACTGCAATTTCACATACCAAAGACACGCAGGTGGATTGGTGGCAGTGATTGTGCCCCCTAAATGGACTAGGATCTCATCAGAAGGCGATTTCTGTACTCAGTGGAATAAGCAAGTTCAAAAAATGGAAAGAAGGAAATTCCGACTTTCAAAGCCCCTAACCTGAAACATTTTAATTTTTTTTTTTCTTATTTGCCATCACACTTTCTTTGTTTCCATAAGTGAAGTCTAAAAGGATGAGGTGTTTGTTTCTCGTCTGTAGTCCCTCATCACCCTCACTATGCCCTTGTGCCTTTTTCCGTGGTGGCGGAGCGGGCCTCTCGCACTTATGCAAATGCCGAGCCGGTGTCAGGGCGTCTTTCAGGCAGCAGTGCAGCTGCAGTCAAGTGTGCTTTGTTCTCCTGGCAGTGCGTGTAGCGTACTGGCATGACATTTGGTCCAAGTGACAAAGCACTGCACTCCATGGTGCACATCTCCGGGGTGGAAGTTGTGACAGAGTGGCACCAGGCGGTAGAGTGGGTGGCACGATAAACAGCTAGGCTTGGGTGTGGCGGGGCTGCTGTGCATTGTGTGGCAACATGTGAGGGTTGCCGCCTGTGCACATGCAGCAGTGGGCGAGAGGGAGTGCCTCGCCAGAGTGAGAGCCATAATGGCACAGCTCACTCGACAGTCTTGCAAGGTATTAACCGAGTTATTTAAAACCTGGCAAGAGGAGCGTAAAGCGTGGTTAAGTGTGCACCTCGGGACTGTGTGCATGGGTGTGCACATCACCCACCCCAGAGCGTTTTGGAAGGGCATACACGGGCGAGCCTGGACACGCCTGACTCCTCAGCCACAACAAAGCGTGGAGGAGCCTGCTTAGTCCCAGGGGAGGCGCACATCTCCCCCCAGCTCACACATGCACACCTCCTGCAGCTTGCCGTCATTCTGCCCAGTAAAATGCACTCCTTCTGTGTAACCGAGATCCTACCAGATATGACGCACGCTGCCCGGCGCTCCACTTTGGTGGTCATTCATGCAGCGTCTGCATGCAAATCTCACTTTATCTCTTCGTGGCCTCCAAGTGGCGAAGTGCTCAGAGGTGCACCTGTCACATCAGTCACTCAGACACTTTCATTTACTTTTTTTTCACACCAAGTCAGTTTTGGAAGTCGTCACACACAGTGCTCTTGCAAGTCGGTTTTTGAGGAGGGACTCCATGTTAATTAGGCACCTTATTGGTGAAAGTGACACAAATTTAATCGCACCTCTCCTGGCCCTGCTTTGCCTTTCAAAAACACTGTAATTATGGCGCGGGAGCACAAAAGCCCCTGACTGCCGATACACGCCTCAGCCAGCCCCCTGATCCAGACACACAAGGGGCTGCAAATTGCGGTGCTCATCCTGAGAGGCGAGCAGACAGATGGTGCCAAAGGAGCTGAAAAGGAGAGGAGAAGAGGCCCAAAATAGCAGTTGGGTGGGGGTGGGGTGGATACTCGGGGGCAAGTTTGAGCAGCTGTCGGGGTGGGGGGGGGGTCTGGAACTAAGAAACAAAGGCTACGTGTGGCATGGGAAGCATCCGAGCATGAAACACTGAGGGGCTGCCAAGCATATAAGTCATCCACTCTAAGATATGAGGAGCCAAAAATATTCATTGAGGTTGCCTAAAGTGTGACGATGCCTGGAATTGTATCATCACTTTCTTTCTTTCTTTCTTTCTTTCTTTCTTTCTTTCTTTCTTTCTTTCTTTTTTCTAATGTAGCTTACAGCCAAAGATGCTATATAAAAACCCCCATTCATAGTTTAGGGGCCCTCACACCAATGAAAGCCCCAGGCTGCTCTTCTCACTCTATGGCTCCTACCACATGCTGCTTTTAACTGGATTCCAGTCTCAAGTAAACACTCCATTATTTCCTGTTTCTACAATTATTGTGTCAAACCAGAAGTCCCCAGCGGGGTTGATTCCCTTGCTTGTCAGAATAACTAATTTGAGATCCAATTAGAAGCAATTAACTGCGCCGTTTCATTCTGGACATGCCAACTGGGAGATGAAGGCATTGGCTCATTGGCTTGCAGCTCTACATACCTGGGTTTGAATCCATCCAGATCGCTGTCTGAGCGGTCTTTACATGTTCCGTCTGTGTCAGTGTTGGTTTTCTTGTCCTTCCACCTCCCAAAGAGGAGCACTAGGTGGACTGACAGCATATCCCCTTGTTCTTTTTGTAGAATTTCTTTTAAAGTAACGACTGAGATCAACAGTACTAATTGCTTTCATAATTTAAAACACTTCAGTCACATCCCCACTTAATCTTTATTTCCTTAAACTAAGAAGGTTCAGCTCCTTCAGTCTCTCCTCTTAGCTCATACCTTCTTTGGACACTCTCCTGTGCTGCTATGTCTTTTTTGTAATATGGAGACAAAATCTGAGCCCACTACTTTGGGTAACACTTCACTAGTTCTCTGTATAATTTAGGATTAACCTCCCTTGACTTGTACTCAACCTATCATGAGATTTAACCTGAGATCCTACTAGCCTTCTTGATCGCTTCTCAGCTGAGATTCTGAATGTGGTGGGAATGCGGGAATGTGGCTGTCACAGTTTTTGAGTTAACTAGAGCAGGCAACCTAACCTTCCTTGGCTGTTTCAGTGATCTGACCTCCTCAAGTCTCAATCTTGAATTTGGTTAGCAGTCAAAAACAGTGTAAGTGTCCTCAGCTTCAGCCATCACCTTCTCATTTTAAAAGAGACAGCCCGTTTGCTCGTTCAAACCACTTCACCCAGTGATCTGGTGATGGATTAGCAAAGCCACAAAGATATCTACATACACATAATGTACGTTCTCTGGGTGCAGGCATGCGCACTTGTAGCCAGGGCCACAACATGAACAAGCCACTTTATTGTACTTTACCATATACCGTAGATCACCAAGGAGCATCACACCTGGCCATGCAAGTCAATTAAGGACAAACTACACTTCAGGGAGGAGAAGGGAAGGGAAAGAGAAGAGAGGAGATGAGAGGAAAGGCTGTCATTTCCAAAATTAGCTGAGCTCTTGACTTTCCTGGAAGTCGACTTTCTCTCTCTCTCTCTCTCTCTCTCTCTCTCTCTCTCTCTCTCTCTCTCTCTCTCACTGTCTGCCTCTCTCTTTCTGTGCCAGTCAACCCCCCCCCTGTACCAGCCCCCACATGACCTCCACCTTATTTGCATATGCTTTGCTTGGCAGTTGGCCTCATTGTTCCCTTGCAGGTGAATGCAAATGCCGAGGCCATTCTTTCAGATCTGGTATGCCAATTCCCTTCTAGACTTTTTGTAGATCACTTAGACATAAGTTCACATTTACAATTTTTCAACTGTGGATAAATTATTCAGAAACACTGGGCCCTTAGTTTTCAACTTATTGTTGGCCTTCAGAGTCAGTACATAAGCTACAGTATCATAAGTCCTAAACATCAAGTCCCCAAAATCAGTTGATAGTGAAATCATCATCCATTGATTATTGAACCTGCTTAACTTATATCAGGGGTGTGGAGGGGCCAGGACGTGCCCGTATAGCATTTGGCACCAGGCACAAACCAACACACACTTACACTCTTACCAGGACAATTTAGAGCTCCCCTGCATCTTCGGAATATGAAAGATAACCACAGTAAACCCATACAGACATGGGGAGAACATGCAAACTCCACACAGCAAGGACAAAGGACATGAACCCTGGTCTCTCTACTGTGAGGCAGCAGTGCCACCACTGTGCCACCCTTATTTTCTGTATTTTTTATAGAAATGAAATAAACTGGGCTGCCTTACCTGTCATTGGCCTTCCCCTTCTCCCTCATTTAAAAAGATGCACATGTCCGTGAATGGTGATGCATTGGTGAGGACTGCTGTCTCACAGCTTCTGGGTTCACATCCTAGGCGAGATACTCCCCATGTGGAGTTGGCATGGTCTCTGTGTTTGTGAGGATTTTCTTTGCATGTGCCATCTTTCCTCCCATACACTGTATTCAGAAAGCATTCAGACCCCTTCACTCTCTGTACACTTCGTTGTATTGTATATTTAATTTTAAATGGATACATTGCCATTTTTGTCATCAATCTACACTCAATAACACATAATAATACAGTGAAAACATGTTTTGACAAAGGTTTGCACATTTATTAAAAATCAAAAACCAAAATCTCTAACTCATTCAAGTATTTTTTTAAAGAGCTTCTGTAAAAATCCAAATCCATCTATCTATCTATCTATCTATCTATCTATCTATCTATCTATCTATCTATCTATCTATCTATCTATCTATCTATCTATCTATCTATCTATCTATCTATCAGACCCCCTGATTCAGCTCTATGCAGAAGCCCCTTTGGCAGCAATTACAGCTTTGAGTCTCAATGGGTTTATATCTTCAAGCTTTGCTCACCTGGAATATGCAGTTCATCCCATTCTCTTCTTCATTAAATTAGATGGGAAGTGCCTGTAAACTGTCATCTTTATTTCTTTTCTCAGATGGCCTATGAGGTTTACGTCTTGGCTTTGGCTGGGCCGCTTATGAACAGTCACAGATTGAACTCAAACCACTCCAGCTTTATTTTGGCTGTATGTTTCAGGTCATTGACATGTTGACATGCTGAAAGGTGAACCGTCACCCCACTCTGTGGTCACATGCAGCCGGGAGCAGGTTTTCTTCTCTATATTTGGCTGCATTCATCCTTCCCTCAATTCTAACCAGTCTGCCTGTCCCTGCCAGTGAGAAGAACCTTCACAGCATGATACTGCCACCACCATGCTTCACTGTAAGGGAATTAGGTAGGTGACATGCAGTGACTGGTCTGTGCTAGACTTAGGGCTTGGAGTTCTACTCAAAGAGTTCACTTTTTGTCTCATCAGACCAAAGAATCTTTTTCCTCTTGTCCTTTAAATGCTGTGTGACAAACCCCAAGTGAGAGTTGGCTGCTCTGCGATGAAGACCAGGTTTATGGAGTTCTGCTGAAATGGTCAATCTTCCAAGAGGTTCCTCCATCTAATGTTAGAGTGATCATTGAGTTCTTGGCACCTCCCTGACCAACGCTTCTCTTGCCTGGTGTAAAACAAAAGATAAATGTCTAAACCTTACAGCTCACCCCATATAATTCAAATATTGTATGTGATAAAACACAAAAAATGAGTCGTTCCAACTTCTTCAATCTGGCAGGTTGCCTAAGATGGTGGTTCTTCTGTTCAACAAGGATCCTGGGAGTAAGAGATGGGTCCAGGTGGTCAGTGAAGTCATTGATGGAGAGGTGTCAACCTTTCTGCAGAGGGAGGAGAAGAGAGATCATTATTAGGCAATGCCACCTCATGACTCGGTGGAAATTTTAATCACTCAAGCCCTTGAGCTGTTTCCTAAGTGCACACATGTGACACTGGTTGCTCTGTTTGACTGGATTGCCAACTCAATGGTAGCTCTTGGTGTTTCCAAACTTCTTTCATTTTACAATTATTGAGGCCACTGTGCTCCTAGTAACACTCAGAGCTTTAGAAATGTCATTATCCCTGATCTATACCATCCATCCATCCATTTTCCAACCCCGTAATTTTATCACAAAGGTTTACAGAGAGTTCCTTGGTCTCCATGGCTTAATTTGTGTCCTGACAGGCAGTGTGAATTGTGGGACCTAATAATAATAACAAAACAAATATTGTCCGAGAGTCTATTACAACAGGCTAACGTGAACACATATATGATGACAGGAGGCTAAATATAGTCAGACCACCGTGGTAGAATGAGTTAAATGTGCTCATGGACATCACGTAATGGAGATGATGGTCTCTAATCTTTCATCCTTGTTTCTGCCCCGAACTCTATTGAGTCCACAGTCAGTCTTGTAATACAGCAGGCCCTTTTTGATCAGTTTATTCAGGTGGTTCAAATCTTCTGGATTGGGAGAACATGCACAGTGGCTTGTTGCACACATTAAAGGCTCCTCAAAAAGAAGAGCCTGCTCTGGCCTCTTTGTCTGTGTTGTCCACCCAATCTAGTCCACAGTTCAGACAAACGCCCGGGTATCCTTAAGTCTTTGCTGCTACCTCTTCCTCCTCTTCTTCTTCCTCTTTCAACATCACCTTCTCCTCCTCCTTGTAGGGGATAAATTGTAAGTCAAACATTCACCATCAGGTTCTTTGTTGTTTTTAATGCTCGTTCCAGATGATTCACTCTGAACCATATCATCTTTCTGTACTCCTCATTTCAGTTGTTCATGTGGAGAAATCTCATAATTCATAAACTGGAATTGTACTTATTTGAGTTAACGTACCCTGTGATGGATTGCTTGACCATCTGAGTGGGTTCCATCTCTGTGCTTCTTATTGCCGTCATACTCTTCATTGCCCTGGGACACAAAATTCTCCATATTTTCCATTTTCTCCTTTCCTTTGGGCACCTTTAGACTTACAGGAGGGTCTGATTATGATCTCTTTTATACTCCTACTAGAACGACACTTAAACTACAATTTGCTTGAGAGGCCAAATTTACCTTATGCCATGACATATTTGACCCTAAACTCAATGTATTGTAAGGCTTCAAGAATCCAGAAATCTTACAACTGTTGGTTGTGCCCATGACCATCATGTCTCCCAGAGCAAAGAATGAAAACTGAGATGGACCATAATGTAAACAGGGTCTGAGGATCTGACACTCTTATTAACCTCTGAAAAGTTCATTCATGTAAATGCATTTGCCCATTGGGTAAAATGTCAGCCCCCAGAACACTTCAAATTCGTAGTTCCTAGTTGTGATTTCAGTGTCTTCTTGTGGAATCCAGTTCCCCATTTTGGTGTTAATGGGTCCCAGCAGCAGCTACATAATAACAATGGACAGCAGTTTTTTTTGTTTTTTTTTAATGTAGTGCTTTTGTAGACTCTGAACTCAGAAGTCACATCTTGACTTGTGGGTTCCTCTTCAACTAAATTGTCTTTATGCTCAGTAAACTAATGCCATGTGATGATCTGATGGACATCCAGCAGGCCTCAGCACTTTTTCCTCTGGTTGTTCTGTTCAGGAAGGTCACACCTCATGCAGACGTGCTGAGCCAGACGTGCTATTCTGGTTTCAGAGTCACGTCTGGCCCCTCGAGACCACACATCATATGGTGTTGATCTGTTAAGTTTTACCACAGGGGGTACTACCCCCAAATCCATCTTCACCGACTTGTTCTCAAGTCTTAAAAAGTGAGGATAAGAAATCTGAAACATGATTTAAAAACACAGGGATGACAAATGGCTTTGCCCCTTAGTACCACGATAATTTTGATTTGAGTGTATGAAGAATATACTGAAGCTCATAATGACTAAAGTAAATGGTGTTTATACATGAGTTTAGGTTTTTCTAGTATTGATCGTAACTAAACATATTTTTAAGCAGGTGTTTTTCAAAATGAGGAGTACCCTGGTATAACAGTTAGTGCTGCCACCTCACAGCTTCAGAGTCGTGGGTGCATATCCTGGCACTGCCACTGTTTGTGTGGAATCTGCATGCTCTGCTCTGTGTTGCTTTTTCTCCCACATCCCATAGATGTACAAATCCTGTAGATCTGTAATTTTTAAATAGTCCCTGTGTGTGTGAGAGTGTGCCCAAAGTTAGACCAAGTTGGCTCCTGTCTGTCACCCTGTTCTTCCAGGGTAGGCTCCAATTGTCAGCACCCCGGAACTTGGTAAGTGGTGAGATAACAGACGGATTGGGGACTGTTATTCAGAATCACTTAATGCAAGTGTGCAACATCTTTCATCATCCTAAACACAGTCAATGTCAAAAAGGTTTTAAACAACAAAAGTGACAATCAGGTCCATGCTCGCATTTGGCCCCTCCACATGCATTGTAGAATTTAAAGCAGCATTCACATTTGCACAACCATTTCTGTGACATTTCCCAAACTCATTTCCTGTCATATCTCCCCGTTTGGTATCACAGCGACTGTTTAAATAATCCCAGTTAAAAGCCTTGTTGGGGATAAATGGCTGCAGGCCAGGTGTTTCGAGCAATTCTCATAAAGTCTCTAAAGAACCACAATGTGTGCTGAACTGACCCGGCAGTCCTACCCACTGAACAGCACCTTAAAGCCACAGATGACTGGTTGCCATATTGTTGTATAAGTGAGACAAACAGGTCTGTGCATGTGACCTCGAGGCAACAGCAGGGAGATACTGTGAGGCAATTCATAAACGCCACAGGATGGGGCAACAGCACCTTTGTCTGGTTACGTCACTCTCAGTCTGCACCTCATTATGACACTCTGTTCAGCCTGGGAAGAAAAATAAAAGCAGCGCTTTGCTTTGGCTAAGTAACAAAACCTTCTACACTGAGCTTCTTGGAGGTCGTGTCGTAACACAGCTCTGATAAGCCGCTATGAGTCAGACTTGTTTGGGACTCCAGGGAGAGCCTGAGAGGAGACAAGCCGAGCTT
Source organism: Polypterus senegalus (assembly GCF_016835505.1). Classification (NCBI taxonomy): domain Eukaryota; kingdom Metazoa; phylum Chordata; class Cladistia; order Polypteriformes; family Polypteridae; genus Polypterus; species Polypterus senegalus. The sequence goes on from NC_053167.1 coordinate 29,307,334, forward strand.
CTAATTCCTGAAGTGGACCTGGGCAAGAAGGGGCAAGCGGCTTGTCACTGGGCAAAGTGGTGCTAATTCACTAAGTGCTCCCTGAACCATTTCAAAACAGGACAGCGGCAGACCAACACCATACCATTTTGTCATAGGCAGAAGAATGGACTACTCCATAAAATGTCTGTCCATTCAATCAACACCACTGAATCCAGTTTAGGGTGTAAAAAGCCATAGCCTATTCCAGCAGCACTGCATGCAAGGCAGGAACAAATACTAGACAGAACACCACTCATGGATACCTCAACACTAAGGCATGCTGGGCCACATTAGAGTGATCAATTTACCCAAAATCTTTTGGATGTGGGAGGAAGATCCATGTAGGTGCTGGGATAACATACCAAGCTCCACAAATGGTCCCTGGAACTTGTCCCAGCCTTAGCGGTCAACAATCAGCCTCCCTTCACAGCCCAAGAATATGTCCATTCCCCCAGATATTTGAAAGGACCAGACTCTTTTGTACTTCACTGTCACGATGAAATAGAAGAGCTGGCACCCAGTGCAGGGACTGTTCTTGCCCTGTGCTCATTGCTAGCTGGGATAGGCTCCAGAATGCTTCAGATAAGCAGAATATGAAAATGGATGGATGGATAGATGAATGGTGGCTGAGTGGTGCAGCACAACAAACTGAAATGGCTCGAGCATTTTGCTGCCCCAGACAAAGCTATAAATGCGCCCCCCACCCCATCATATTGACCCTTTCCATGAATTTAGAGTTTCATAAGTGCAAGATTATTGCTGTTTTACACTTTGATCTAGTATTATCTGTATAACAGTTTATTTGTAACCTCTTAGTTTAAAATGATCATGATCTGATTTATATATGCATTTTTTGCAGACCTGGGGTAAGTATTTGTTTTGATAAACTTCACAATTCTTGGTAAATGATGCCAAAGAAAATAGCAGTTTACTACTAATAGAATGTAGATTTGACTTAGCATTTTAGTGCTGAGTAGTGAACACAAATATAATAAAGGGTGGTGCATTGATAGCACTGCTGCCTCGCTGTATGGAGACCAGGGTTTGCTTCCAGAGTCCTCCCTGTGTGGAGTCTGCATGTTCTCCCCGTGTCTGTGTGACTTTTCTCCTACAGTCAAACACATGCAGGTTAGGTGAATGGTGACGTTAAATTGGCCCTAGGGTGTGTTTGGTGTGTGTGTGTGTTCACAGTGCGATGGGCTGGCACCCTGTGCTGGCTGGGAAAGGCTCCAGCACCAGCAGTACCCCGGGTTAGAGAATTACATGACAAATATAATAATATGGCAAGAAAGCATAATAAACTGTACAGTAGGTTAATTGATAGTAGTTCATTTTACAATGAGATTATCAGTTTGAGGAAATAAATAATAATAATATTTTTATTTAAAATTCTTTTCATCCATACATTTTCTTAACCTGTTTATCCAGGGCTTTGGTCACAGGGCAGATGAAGCCTTTCCAAAAAGCACTGAAATTCAAAATGGCTTCTTTCTTGACTTCATCTCTTTTTCTCTCTTCATCAACTTAGAAACAATTTTTTTAAATGATTGCCTGGGCTAGCTTAAGCTCCCTGATTAAGGAGGCTGAGAAATACATTAAATACATTTAATACATTACATACAAATCTCTGGAGGATGCCAGACAACATTACGTCTGGACATGGATTCTGCACATTTTGTCATTTTATATACCATACTAGGGGGCTTACACCCTGCTCGCTTCGCTTGCCAACCCCCGTGGCCTGTGCTATGTGCCAGCCACTTCGTGACTTTGCTGCTCGCATTGCTAAGAGGGGGCTGAACGCACCCCAAGGAGATGGGGTCGCTCTTCCTAAACTCCCTCATAAACGGTGATACAATGGGAAACAAATACAGTTTTTTGTTACCTCCTCTTTGCTCGATCAGCTGCTGGTTTGCTGCGTGATCTGCAACTCATGCGGCACTTTGAACATTTAAAAGCCTGTATATGCAGAACTTTGTGTTTTATTTCCAGCGCTGGGTGTGGTTAAATCTCTTGGCACAAAGTCTCGTGTCGCGGGACGTGAATTCTTCATATTTTAGTTTATAATTTATAAATGGAATAAGAATCTGAAAATCTAAGAACATCACATGAAAGTTCGATAAATTCTGAAAAGAATGATACCAAACATATATATGTAGGTTTTAAAATAAGCCTGATTTAAAGCGTGACATAAAAACATCACATAAAATCTTTGCACTTTTAGGCTTAGGATTTTATATACGTATATGGAGAGCAGATAGATATATATTTTCTGGTGTATAAAATTTTAGAATCAACCAGAAATGTTCATGTTTTTTATAAAAATATATCAAGACAATATTAAACTAATTTAGTAATCCTGCAAAGACATTACTAGTGTTGCTAATGTCATCTGTAACAAAGAAAAGATGATTGTGGGATGCTGGCTTTAGAGGCAGAGTTTAGAAGGAAAAAGTCATATCTGAAACTAGAAAATAAAAAAAAGATTAAAATGATCAAAGGAGCACAGACATTGGACAGAAGAAGACGAGAAGAGTGCATTAAGACCAGATTCGTGTTTTCTCTGTTGCAGACGACACTGATATTTGATATGTGATTAAGGATGAAGCCAACTGAGGACCCGTTAGGTGTTTTGGTATATGGTACACTGTTATTAATCTCCGAGGGGATGTTGTCTTTTCGTGTGACCTTTGGAGCTCAGAGAGCAAAATCAGCCATTGTACAGCACCTCTGGAGGGTTTTTCTGTAATTTTCATTAATTTCACAAATGTGCATGTTGATATTGATACGGAATAATACTAATTAAGGTAATATAAAATAAACATAACATGCAGAACATTAAATTTGCAATTAAAGAAATGGCAGAGTTTTAGTGTATACTGACCAGTTTAACGACTTGGAGTGTTTTGGCTCCTCCCGTGGTGCGGTTAAATGTTGCGAGTATTCATAGCAGGCACATAAACATTTCTTTTAAAACATAAGAGCAATGCACAGTGCTTTTAAAATCCAGGAAGAATGGAAACAAAAACCTGTGTATGCATTCAAAATGTGCAGCAACCCAATGTCAAAGTGAGAGTGAACAGTAAGATAATGAACAGACTTTCTGAATGGGAAACAGAAGTAAAACTATGAACTTCCACCTGAAGAAAATGAAGAAACAATAGTAATAAGTATGAAGAGATCCCCTGTAAAGCCGAGTAGTATGCATCTGGAGACTTGGAAGAGCACCATTAAGGGCTCATGTAGGTTAAGACCAGCCTTTGCTCGTATATGAAAATAATAGAAAACAATGTAATTGGGTTAATGGGGTCAGATTTATGAACTGAGATTGGGTGTTTGTTAAATTAGGGTCTGTATTGTTTAAAACATTCTGCCCCTTAAATTTTGCCACCCTGGATGAGCACCACATTCAACGGAATAGTAGAGCTTTCGGGCCTTCTATATGGTGTTTGCATGCTCTCCCTCTATCCTTATAGGGGTTTTCAGTCTCCCCCTATAGTTCTAGGGCCATTTTCTATTGCCAGTTTATAGGTGCATGTGAGTGTGTACACACTATGATATTTTGTTGTCACATCTAGGGCTGCTTTTAGTATTTTGCTAATTTCTGCTGGAATACATTTGATATAACAAATGCAGATGTGGACAAATTTAGGGACTGAAGCTCAGCGTGCCAGTTAACTGTTTAGTGTTCCTGAATTGTTTAAGTAGTAAGCAGGGGCTGTACACAGACTTCAGAAATGCAGAGGCTCTCTCTTTAGGGTTTTCCTACTCACTTAAATGTCAATTCATTATTGTCTTCAAACAATAAAAGGCTTTGTTTGGAAGTGACGATGTCTCTTGCCCACGTCTCAGCCCCGGCACTCTGCTACAGTGATAAACAGCCCAAGATCTTCAATTTGCTCTATCTTTATAACTGTGCCATGCATCCAGTGCCATGGAGAACAGATTAGGACTGAGGGATGCAGTCCCTTTGTCTGGGTGCTGGTAACACAGGACAGATGATTTGACACTCAATTCTAGCAACTTTTTAAAGGTTTCTAATGACAAAGCATGACTTTCAAATAGAGATATAAATCAGACAGACATTGATCAGGCACAGTAGTGTCTTAGTGTCCTCAGACACAGTTTTAATATTAGGCAAGGATGAATAAGTACTGCATGCTTGGTGACTTGAAATGAGCAGCTCTCTGACTGTTCCTGGCACATGTGATATTGATGCAGCTGTATTTCAGGTCTCCTTAAGCTAATTAGACAAGTCTTGCTGCTGATAATTGACTTTATTGTACTGTATAATGTCACCTACTTACATGAAAATATTCTTCTTCTTTTGGCTGCTCCCTTTAGGGGTCGCCACAGCGGATCATCTTTTTCCATCTCTTCCTGTCCTCTAAATTTTGTTCTGTTACACCCATCACCTGCATGTCCTCTCTCACCACATCCATAAACCTCCTCTTAGCCCTTTCTCTTTTCCTCTTGTCTGGCAGCTCTATCTTTAATGTCCTTCTCCCAATATTCTCTCCTTTGCGCATATCCAAACCAACACAAACTTGCCTCTCTCTCCCAACCGTCCAACTTGAGCTGACCCTCTAATGTACTCATTTCTAATCCTGTCCATCCTTGTCACACCCAGTGCAAATCTTAGCATATTTAACTCTGCTCCCTCCAGCTCTGTCTCTTGCTTTCTGGTCAGTGCCACCGTCTCCAACCCATATAACATAGCTGCTGTCACTACCGTCCATCTCCACCTCTCCAGGGTCTCCTCAACCTGCTCCCTACTATCGCTACAGATCACAATGTCATCAGCAAACATCATAGTCCACTGGGAATCCTGTCTAATTTTGTCTGTCAACCTGTCCGTCACCATTGCAAAGACCTCACCACTGTCACACTTCCATCATACATATCCTATACAACTCTTACATACTTCTCTGCCACTCCCGACTTCCTCATACAATACCACAACTCCTCTCGAGGCACCCTTGCATATGTTTTCTAAAGGTCCATAAAGATAAAGATGCAATGTAAGTCATTCTGGCCTTCTCTATACTTCTCCATCAACACCCTCAGAGCAAACATCACATTTGTAGTGCTCTTTCTTGGCATGAAACCATACTGCTGCTCACTGATCATCACCTCACTTCTTAACCTAGCTTCCACTACTCTTTCCAATAACTTCATGCTGTGGCTGATCAGTTTTATGCCCCTGTAGTTACTACAGTCCTGCACATCCCCCTTATTCTTAAATATCGGCACAAATATACTTCTTCTAAACCCCTCAGGCATCCTCTCACTTTTCAAGATTCCATTAAACAATCTGGTTAAAAACTCCACTGCCATCTCTCCTAAACACCTGGATGCTTCCACAGGTATGTCATCTGGACCAACAGCCTTTCCATTTTTCATCCTCTTCATAGCTGTCCTTACTTCCTCCTTGCTAATCAGTTGTACATCCTGATTCACTATCTCCACATCATCCAACCTTCCCTCTCTCTCATTCTCTTCATTCATAAGCCTCTCAAAGTACTCTTTTCATCTTCTCAACACACACTCCTCACCCAAACCTGCTGCACATCTTTCCCATCTCTGTCCCCCTGTCTAGCCAATCGGTACAGGTCTTTTTCTCCCTCCTTAGTGTCCAACCTCTCATACAACTCATCATACACCTTTTCTTTAGCCTTCACCACCTCTCTCTTCACCTTGTGCCTTATCTCCTTGTACTCTTGTCTACTTTCTGCATCTCTCTGACTATCCCACTTCTTCTTCGCCACCCTCTTCTGTATACTCTCCTGTACTTCCACATTCCACCATCAGGTTTCCTTTTCCTCCTTTGTCTTTCCAGATGTCACACCAAGCACCCTTCTTGCTGTCACCTTTAGTACATCTGCTGTAGTTTCCCAGCTGTCTGGTAACTCTTCACTGCCACCCAGTGCCTATCTATCCATCTCCCTAAACTCAACCTTGCAGTCTTCCTTTTTCAATTTCCACCATTTGATCTTTTGCTCTGCCCTCCCTCTCCTCCTCTTTTTCTTGATCCCCATTGTCATCCTACAGACTACCATCCTATGCTGCCTAACTACACTTTCCCCTGCCACCACTTTGCAGTCTTCAATCTCCTTCAGATAGACTCTTCTGCATAGGATGTAATCTACCTGTGTGCATCTTCATCCACTCTTGTACGTCACCCTATGTTCCTCCCTCTTCTTAAAATATGTATTCAGCACAGCCATGTCTGTCCTTTTGGCAAAATCCACTATCATCTGACCTTCTTCATTCCTCTCCTTGACACCATACCTACCCATCACCTCCTCATCTCCTCTGTTCCCTTCACCACCATGTCCATTGAAATCTGCTCCAATCACCTCTGTCTGTCCCTTGGGTACACTGTTCATTAGTTCATCCAATTTACTCCAGATTTCTTTTTGTCATCCATTGCACACCCAGCTTGTGGGACATATGCACTAACAACATTCATCATCACACCTTCAGTTTCCAGCTTCATAATCATTACTCTGTCTGACACTCTTTTAACCTACAGGACACTCTTGACATCCTGTTCCTTCAGAATAACCCCTACTCCATTTCTCCTCCCATCCACACCATGATAGAACAATTTGAATCCACCTCTGATCCACCTTGCCTTACTCCCCTTCCATTTAGTCTCTTGCATGCACAATATATCAACCTTCCTTCTCTCCATCATATCTGCTAACTCTCTCCCCTTACCAGTCATATTACCAACATTCAAAGTTCCTACCCTCAGTTCCACTCTTTTCCTTCCTCCTCTCCTCTTTCCTCTGGACACACCTCTCCTCTCTTCTTCTCCTTCTTCGGCCAACAGTAGCCCAATTTTCATCAGCACCCTGTTGGCTAACAGTACTGGTAGTGGCCATGGTTAAACCTGGGTATTGTTGTCCACATATTGATCTAGCAAAATTTTACACCGGATGCCTTTCCTGCTGTAACCCTCCCCGTTTATACAGGCTTTGGACCAACATGGAGAAACACACTGGTTTGTGCATCCCACGTGACTGGAGTTCGAAGACTTTTATCTAGTATTTAAAAAAAGAGCAGGCAAGAGGACGCATGGGCAGCTCTGGCAGTTAGCAAACGTGTGTCCACTTTGTCATACCTACAAGCCTAAATGACCATTTGGTATTCCCAAAAGTGGTGGCAGAGTGACTGTTGTTACTGCCTAGTGGATCAAGCATCCTGACTTCAGATCCCACAAGTGGTGTGTACATTCTTCCCATGTCTGAACAGATTTTCCTTCCACATACAGCAACATGAACTTATTAAGTCAGCTGACAAATCCAAATTGACCATGTGAGTCAGCCCAGTGATGTACTGGCACCTGCCTTGCACCCGATGTTGCCTGTAACACTTGTGGCTTTGAGAAAAAGAAGTATGCTTCCAAATACGAAATATACAGTTTCATAAGTCTCTCTCTCATTTTTGATGCAGTGAACCATTTTATTAAGCTGTGCTCTTTTCTCAGATCCTTCATACGTGTGGTTGTAGCTTGATGCTTTGTCTTGATGCCTTGTGCTCTCAAGTTCTCACCGCATTTTTTCTGATTGCTTTATGATGTAATTGCCATTTCATCATCAACTGATCATTTTTTTGTAATTCCATAGCATGTTTCCATTTCTTTATTCATGCGCTGACATCTTATTCGGTGGCTCTCTTGACTTTCATTGTTCTCCAATTGCAGATAAGCCCTGGCAGTTAGACAATCACAAACCCAGAGGTACACTGGTAATTGTCAAAAGGTCAAAAGTTAGAAAAAACAAAAATAACCAAATAACTTGGCTGAAATCTGCACACAAAAATCTTGCATCCCTATTAAAAATTCAACTAGTTAACACTCCAGAAACATGGAAACTGATTCCACTGCACCATCATTTTAAACAGTGGTCCTGTGACAAAATCTGGTTGAACGCTCAATGTGTGACCAGAAAATGTTCAAAATGATGGCACAAAATGACAGTGCAGTGATGTCACAAAAAATAACAGGAAATCAATATGCTCAAATCACAATAAATATACCAAATTACTGCAACATTGAAACAGAATGTTAAAAATGTAGATTGGTAACAACACTTAGTTGTGACTTGTAGTATGACATCCACTTTTTATTCACTAGCCTCCCAGGCTCTCAGTATTTGAGAGGCTAGTCGTCCAGACTTGTAAAACAATGACACCTCTAAGTTGGTGACGGTGAATTTGAGTATCCCTCTAAAAGCCTTCTTATGGGTGGAAAAAGGGGAAACCTTTGTGACAAAAGTCTTTTTTAATATGGTATTATAAAGTACTTTGCAATACATGACTTAAAGTCTTTCAAATGTGCAATGGGCTATCTCCTTTAGAGCTTGCATAAAATTCAAACAGTTGGTCAGAGTCTTAACTGGAGTGGCCACTTTCTTAGCCAGCCTTGAGAAAGCAGAGTGTCTTGAAATGTCGTTACTATTTAGGGCGTCAAGTAACCCCCAGGTCAATTTGTTAGGTTGTTGGGGGCCTTATGGCCCTTTTTACTGAGACATACACACATGTTTTGTTTTGTTTTTATGACCAGTCCGCACATTCAGAGCTCTGCATTGGGATCTTATTGCCTTAAATAAGGTCATAAGCTTTGATATAAATTATAACCTGAGGAGCGCTTCACTCTTGGGTCCCATCACTTGCTTTCTTCCCCTGCATCCCACCCTGGTGAGGACCCATGACATCACTGTTCCCGATGAAGATTCCCTTCCCATAATAGCCTCTAATCTGGAATGCCTCTTAGATAAAATGCAGCTTTTATCAGCTCATAGGCTACTGCTATAAGAAAAATGTCACTCACACCGTTACTCAAATAACAGAGAGCTTGATATTTGTCTCATTCAATTCCTTACTCATTCTTTCTTCCATATTCATTTGTCGATTAAAAGTGTTTCATTTTCGAGACAACTTAGGGAAATGCTCATGATCAATTAAAGTGTACTGATAAATCCATTCCAGTTTTATTTCCAGCACTTTTGGGTTCATTTTTCAAACAGACAAGAGAAAATTGTAACACTGAAGGCATTTAATTATGGAAACAACAAATGAAGGCTAATTGTACCCTGAAAAAATAAAAAAGGTTAAAAATGCCCTCTTATTTTTTTTTTTACCGTAAAATTAACCTTTTTTCCATTTCCAGATAGACACTGATACAGCCCATCACTAACACTATAATAAAGTCAACCACTGAAAAGGAATGCATTGCAGCGGAAACAGGCCTCACCGCCTCCATGTTACTTTCAGAATGTCGCTTTGCTCATGTAACAGTGGGGAGGAGAGGATCAGAGGAAAGTCAGCGTGCTCTCTCAGCTCTCACCCAGCAGTGACCCTGGGGTGAAGAAGTGTCCATATGGCCAGAGCGTGAAGTGCTTTATGCAGGGGCAGAAGAGGTAGGTTCATTGTACATTGATAGAAAGCCTTTATGTGAACGTCATCGCATGGCTTTAATGTACACGTCATTTTCTCATTCTTTTATTCTTTTTCTCAGTATCCCTTCTCGTCTTTCCTCAGTGCTTCACAGTCGTCTTCTTCTCATATCTATAGCAGTTTTACTGTGCCAAAGCACCACCTCTAGCCGTTATATTTTCACTTAAACACATTAGACTCTCAAACCAACCAACACACACATCCTCTCCTCCCGTCCGATTATCTTTAAAAGTTGCTGGACACTAATGAGCCCAATGTTTTCCTTTGACGTCCCAGAGGTAGATGCAGCGTTCCTCTGGCACCTAGAAAGGTACTTGCTTCCAATGTGATTTTAAAAATGTTCCTGGAAGCAGCAAATAATATGAATTGAATTTTTCCTCTTAATTGGTTGAATTTCCTCTTCTTTCATGCTTCGTCCCCTTCTACAAGCCTCTACCAAGCTTAATCTATGGTTTCATGTTTTTAGTGTTTTGATTTGAATCACATGCTTTTATCGAAAGATGTTTCAAATTACTATAAGGTAGGTGAGCCAGCAACTTTTGCAGAAAGTAACTGTGGACTGAAGCAAGTGCTGCTGAGGTGACCTTAAAAAAAGTTTCATTACAAAAATAAAAATACACTGAAGGGTACACAGCATTAGAAATTACAGTTGGTGGTGTTACTTCTGTTATGAAGGCATAAAAACATAATTGTGGATGACCAGGAAAAGAAAAGGCAAGAATAATTGCCAAAACAAGTCATTCACAGAAGGTGTGTCTGATCTTTCCTTTAACTCTAAAATGTTAAAGCCAGAAGCTAGAAGTCTTTCACCAAAACAAACCCCTAAGCACTTATCGCAATCGCGTCCACAGTCTTGGATGACCAGGGCGTGCACATCTTCAGTCTTTTATACCATTGCACCGATGACATTAGCATCATGACAAATCATAACAGCTTCATGCTACATGGAACCCAAGATAAAATAATAACAAGGTTCAACTAAACTTACTTATTTTGCATGTCAGAATTAAAAACATGAAATTGTCAATTTCAAAGATGTAACTAACAAGCCAGGAACTGATACTGCATGATACAATGTCACAATTTTGGAAATTAAATGGGGCTCAGCCATCAAAGTCTTTTTCTTTACTCACTTTGCGGGTCATGCACTTATGTACTTAGAATAAGATAGTCATAGTCTGGCCAATCAAAAAAGCCCATAATTCAATTCATCACTCAATGCTCATCTCTTATTTGACAGTTGTTATTAGCGCCCCTCAAAGCCACATGTGGCTCATGTTCCAGAATATATAATAGTGTTGTAAAGACCAAATGTGATCACTCGACAGCTGCACTTCTGCTGGCCACCATGTCATTCAGGTTAAGCAGCTCGCATGAGCCAGTTTCTGTGAGCGCTGAGGGCACTGGCTACATACAGTATGTACAATGAGGCCCTGGCATCAGCAACACCAGAGTTCATCCTCCTTCACAAGAGAAAATAGTGGCCCTTTGTCTAATACTCATTTGCATGCACAGAAATGTGCAGCCACCAATTTGTAGGACAGTTCAGAAAATATCTTACAGCAGAATTGCCCTAGAATAGGACCCCCTAACACCCCCCCCCACCACCACCAACCTCCATTTGGCTGGTGTGCAGAGTGAGGGTATTCATGCCTAACAGCAAGGGGTCTGTCATAGTGTGCATGGCGTGGGAGGCCTCCTGTCACATTTATTTCATATTTCTGCCTGATTAGAGTGCACATCCTCCCATGGCACTATGTACTTCTTTAAGCCTTTTGGCTCTAATAATGATGGAGTTTGGCTATCTGGTCAGTACTGCTGTGTTGCCAACTTTCTACGGAAAGACACATTTCTAGGTGTCAAGTTACTGAAACATGGAATGACAAACGTATGCATGCTAAAGTTCATTTAAATGAGGCACATCCATTGTCCAGAAGCAGTTATTGTTCTTACATTATGAAATAATTACAGCATAGTAGGTATGTGGCACATCTATATTAGACCCTGGGGGCCTTCTCCCCATACAACTTCAACCTGCACTCCCACCCAATCTGGAGTCTGATCAGGCAAACAGAACAACTTTTATACTGGTAAGGGTCTTGATGTCTTGTCAAGAAGGATGTTTTGTACCGGTTATTGCAGTCTGCTTTAAGGTAAAATACATGCACACTAAAAGCAAATGATGGATCCAGAGAAAAAATATTTAATAAAAGTATGAACCACTCAGCCTGTGGACACACTCCCAGGATACGGCATAGGTGATCTCGATATCCAAGTGCATTTTGTGAGAGGCTCCCCAGCTTGCAACAGTAAGCAGTCATCTGTGCAACAGGAAATATATACAGTAGGATCAAAGACTTTGCAGATGTTATAGGGTCATTGTTGTCATGTGTGCTGAGTATAGTGAATTTCTTAGATGAGTGTGCTAATTAACATCCAACACCACGCTGCACTCCATTGCTATGATCAGTATGTATAACATCCATGCCTCAAAATGTCTGTCTCTTTTACCTCAAGACCTCTATCTTCCTAATCTGAAATAACTGCTGTGCCTTAAAATCACAATTATACTACAAATTGAACTTAAAGTGACGGTATTCAGCCCTGTTCTATTTTTCCACTTTTTACTTTAACAACAAGGAAACATGTTGAGTTGAACAGTCCTATTAGGGTTTGAGTTATTAGTTCATTGTTACATTTTGCCATTTCTCTGTAGAAAGATCTGGTGTGCTTCACAGAACTTCACATTCAAATTGCATATGAAAATGCTAACTTCACAATGAAAACACATGATAGATAGGTAGATAGATAGATAGATAGATAGATAGATAGATAGATAGATAGATAGATAGATAGATAGATAGATAGATAGGCACTATATAATAGATAGATAGATAGATAGATAGATAGATAGATAGATAGATAGATAGATAGATAGATAGATAGATAGATAGATAGATAGATAATCCCATTTCTATCTTCCTATTAAATAATGGGAATAAGCACTAAGCCAGAGCAGTTAAAACTGTCATATTGTGGTGTCACACTGGAACTATCATCTAAGATTATATATACACTTCATTTGTGTCCGGGTTACAATGATTTTCTCCATATCCGCAATGTGTGCTCTACGCTAAGATGCTTACAAAATTACAGCCTCTTTTTTATGGATATTTTGAAATGAAATGCAAAAAGCTCAAAGGCAGACATTTTTGCCAATGAGCATCACCATACTTGCTCTGTCCAGATGATAAGACAAAGACTCCCGGAGCATCATACTTAGTGAGCCGCAGAGTGGCAAGGTCTGGAAAGCCCCTTGTACGAGACGAAAAATAGATTAGGCCACCAGCAAGTGACCTTTGTTAACCTCCTGCTTGAGGATAAGGCTAGAAAAACCATTGCGATAGGGCAAATATCACACAAATCAGTGTCACGCTGCATCAGGGCCTTCTGAGTGAGATATTTTGCTGAAGTACAATATACTGTCGGTCTGGTTGGATTAAATGTGACTGCTTTCCATTTACTATTGTGATTCATTTATGAAAGCTCCTCATAATAACTGCTTTCTTTTCAAACCACAATTTCCTGCAAGGAGGAGGTATCTTGGCAACTTGACAAATTTGTCACTTATTATTGAATTTTGTGGTTAAAATGTGTGGGAATTTGCACTGTTGGAGCAAAAAACAGATTTCGAGATTACTATTGACATAAAGTTTTCACTCTCTATGCAATGTACTGATTGAATTAGACATTTTAAAAGCTGTAGATTATAAGTCAAATGACATTATTATAACACTCCAAAATGCATGAGCAAGAGTGAATTTGGAATTCTCTTACAATCCAATGGAACTCACTGTCACCTTCCACTAGTTTGGCTCCTATGAGGGGCTCATTCATCTTGGAGTTCTGCTGTGCTGTCTTGCCACAGATCATGCCAAGATTGAAATTGGCCAATTCTAAGTTTCCTCGGGTCATTTTCCCATTTTCAGTTTCATGGAACTATTTCTTCTTCTTTTGGCTGCTCCCGTGAGAGGTCGCCTCAGTCAATCATCTTGTTCCATGTCTTCCTGTCCTCTGCGTCTTGCTTTGTCACATCCACCACTTGCATGTCCTCTGTCAGCCACTTAAATGACTGTAGATGGAAGTCACATGAAGCCATTTGTCCTTATGCTTGTACCTCTAAACTGGCCACCTACATACAATGGGCACAGTCTTTGAGTCATGATTGTCTTTGAGGGCCTTCACCTCATCTCATTATAGCCACATTTTTAAACATGTTTCTTTCATTTTATTTTTCTTAATGATAGTATTTGCATTTGAAGGATATGTTTGGTGTCTTTAAAGTTGAAGTTATTTCTTCACAATGAGGGAATGCATTAACTTGTCACATGAAATTGTGCTCTAAAGTTAAGCATTTTAAAAAAATGTAAAAAATTCCTTCTTCAGTTTTAAAATGGGTCCAAATGTGAAAACAGAAGTCTGTGATTCCTATATTTTGACTTTGCCTTCCTTTTGTTTGTTTATTTTCACTGACGTCTGTTTTAAAATTGCATTATTCTCCTCTGACGTCAGTCAGCAGCAACTTTCTAACGTGGCCACTTCCTCTCAGCTCATGAACTTTCAAGGGGCTGTTAATTGAGAGCTTATTAAAATTGCACAAGTGATGATTTTTTTATTGTTATTTTTTTTTTTACCATTGTGAGAGTGATATGATGCCATTTTGGGCTGTTCTGGTCATGACGACACTATGCATTGTTAGGCATGTGGTGCACACGCTGTGTAATGGGAGACATCCATCCATCCACTTATCAGACGAGTGCCATCATGACGGCTATATTTTTTAAAGTTGCTTCATAATTTTAAGGACGTCTGAGTTTTGAGAAAGTAAAGGGGATATTTTCACAAGAGCATTTAGTTTATAATCTGCTGTTGGCTAAGCTGTTGTTTATCCAACTGAGTTTAGTGTTGCTCTGTGAACTTCAGTTACCAATCTCTGGTGTTAGAGTACCAACCTCTGCTTTGTCTGACAATTCCACTGATAATGAAAACAACAAGATCTCCTTAATCTTCATGCGTAAGCACTGTTACAGAAAGTTCTCATACTGTATGTTGTGACACTGACAAGGAAACATCCTTAAATAAGAAATTTCATAACTAAGAACCTGAAATGAATTAACACACACCACGTTTACTTAAATTACAAACCAAAAGTCACAAATCAAAAATAAAAAAATCACAATCTTTAATTTTCATAGCCTAAATTCTGAACTGATAATATAACTGGTGTAAAAGACTGCAAAGCTTCAGACACAGGAGAGCACAAGAGGGAGCTGAAGAAGTTCCTGCTGCAAATGAATGCCATCTCAATCAGCTATGGCATTCAGGGCCCTTACAGGACTCGTAGGTGGCCACTGATTGGATTAATTATTAATCCAATTATTAATCAGACTACTAGGACAGCATTTTTGCACTGAAGAAATATAGCAAAAGTTAGACGTCTTATAACTTTGCAAGATGGTGAGAAATTAGTTCACGCTTTTGTTTTCAGTCAGCTAGAATACTATAACGCACTCCTCTCAGGACCACCCAAAAAAGACCATCGATTAAAACGGGTGCAGAATGCAGCTGCCAGAATCCTAACTAGGTATAGAAAATCCGAGCACATCTCTCCAGTTTTGATGTCACTACACTGGTTACCTGTGTCATTCAGAATTAACTTTAAAATACTGCTTATGGTTTACAAAGCCTTAAATAATCTCGCTCCATCCTATATTTCAGAATCTCTTTCACCATGCACTTCAAATCGTAACCTTTATTTTCATTTTTTTCATTTTTATTACTATTTAA
The DNA here is from genome assembly GCF_016835505.1 of Polypterus senegalus. NCBI lineage: Eukaryota > Metazoa > Chordata > Cladistia > Polypteriformes > Polypteridae > Polypterus > Polypterus senegalus. Next base: position 29,322,667 of record NC_053167.1, read on the forward strand.
TTTAATACTGTTTCTTTGTATCAGTATACTGCTGCTGGATTATGTGAATTTCCCCTTGGGATTAATAAAGTATCTATAATGAATCATTTAACAGGAGTGTCTCCAGAAACGCTACTGGGGCTCCTTTATACCAACAGCAATACATCTGTATAATGCTGCACTATCTATCTATCTATCTATCTATCTATCTATCTATCTATCTATCTATCTATCTATCTATCTATCTATCTATCTATCTATCTATCTATCTATCTATAAAATGAGTCTCTACTTAGAATTCCAAGAGCTAAACTTAAAACAAGTGGTGATGCGGCCTTCTGCTGTTATTCACCTAAAATTTGGAATAGCTTACCGATAGAAATTTGCCAGGCTAGTACAGTGGAGCACTTTAAAACACTGCTAAAAACCCATTACTTCAACATGGCCTTCTCATAGCTTCATCTTAGTTTAAACTTGATATTCTGTATATGCATTGAATTATCATTATTATTCATGGTGGCTCTGTAACCCCTATTTTCTCTGCTGTTCTTTTTCCGGTTTTCTTTGGTGGCGATCTGCGTCACCACCACCCGATCAAAGCACCATGCTCTCCCTAAATTGACGGATTAAAGGCCAGAAGTCCACATGACCATCATCATTAAGTTCTTCCATGTGAACCCTGAATACCATGAGGACTGATTGAGGTCATTCATGTTGGGTAGAATGCCTAGACGGGGCTGGGTGGTCTCGTGGCCTTGGAGCCCCTGCAGATTTTATTTTTTTCTCTCCAGTCGTCTAGAGTTTTTTTCTGTCTTCCCTGGCTATCAGACCTTACTTTTATTCTATGTTAGTTAGTGTTGCCTAATTTTATTTTCTTATATATTCTGTCTTTTTTCTCTTTCTTCATTATTATGTAAAGCACTTTGAGCTACCTTGTTTATATGAAGATGTGCTATAGAAATAAATAAATGTTGTTGTTGTTGTTGTTGTTAATACAAAACCTGACAATTTAAAGCCCTACTCAGTCAGGATTAGTTTTGCACCAGGAGGTGGTGTAAAGTAATTATTAGCAGAGGACGTCTGTACGTTTTAAGCCCAATATGGATGGAATTAGTGTGACACCAGGAAGTGGGATAAAGTCAGTGGGCTAGTACACACTGGCGCTCTACACTGGCATTTTCCTGCTCTTGCCTTTTGAGATCTGGTAGTCAAAGTATGTGGGCCACAATAGCAACTTTTATTTAGACCAATCTCACCTCCGGGGGGACCACCCCCTACTTTTTAATATAAATTGTGCATAGCACAAGGTGATATCCCATCACCCCCATTATTCAGCACGCACAACAAGAAGTGCCACCAGTTCTTTTTTTCTCTTCAAGCATTGAGTAGGTAGACATTACTGGAGGACCTCTGTAATTTTAGCCCTGTCATAATGACAGTTTAACTGACACGTCAATTCTCTTGGGACTAGTCTAACCTGGGGTTATTTTTAACAAACTTTTTGTTAAAATCTTACCTGAGAAATGAACACACGGCCTGTAAAAAGTTACTGACATGAGTGATTCGGGTGTGACTAAAGTTACAGAGGGCTTTCAGTAATAATTACTTGTACCCCTCCTCCTGGTGTAAAATGAATAGGGCTTTATTGATAAAAGTTAGGTGTAAGCAGCGATGATAAAAGGACAACAGGAAACAAAATGAAAACAGATCAACAACAAATGCGTTCCTGAGCATGATTTCTTTTTTTATGTCATTTTTGTGTAATGCTTTTCCAGGGTTCGACTGCACTGTGTTTTTGTGGAGTTTTCTGCCCCCATTTCTCAACATATTGCTCTTTGCTTTCAAAACTCATAACAGAAATTCACTTTATAAAAAGAAATGGACTTTAAGCTGAACCGAAAATAAGGTCAAAAACAGGAATTGGTCCAAAAGTCTCTAACTAAGGCAGGCAATTGAGTACTTTGAAGAACATCCCAATCAGTTAATTCTCTGTATCTTAGTCTTAGGTCTGCTTTAGAGTAATATGTTTTCTCTCCCTCTATTTTAGTGTATCTTATGCCATCAGGAATAAATGAGAACTTCATATTGAAACTTCAGTATCATACTTGGCTATTTTAATTATGGTTAACTATTTTGTTCAAGGGATAAAAAAAATCAATAGGGAGACTGAATTCCATTTGCACAGGCATTGGGCAAAAACAAATGTGAAACACGGGGGTCCTTAAGAATGCAACACCTTTTAGAGATATATAAGATGTACATTACGGCGAGATCAAGACCAATGATTCAGGTTTCTTTTTCATTTTTTTTCTAGCATATTTGTTGCTAATATACGGATATTTTGTACACTTTAGTGTTTTTCTGTGAAGGACATTTCATTTTTAGCATTAGTTTTGATAACAATGATTTTTATTTTTTTCTTTGTTTAAACAATGCCTTTCCTTCACGTGACCACAATCGTTGCCCCTGATGATGTCATTGGATGTGGTGGTATAAAGACTGTGGTGATGGCGCACTGTTTTATCCCAGCCTTGTTGCTGCTGTTTCCCTTTGTTTAGCTTAGCCTTTCAAAGCAAGTAGTGAGGCTTCATTTCAGTTCTGCTCTTAACTTCATAAAAACATTTCTTTTGGTTTCTCTCATTAACTTTGACGCTTATTATTCACATTATTCTGGTTGTAACCCTTGTCTGTCTGACTGTGTCGTGTTCCAGGCCTTCTTTATCATCTCCCAGTCTGTTTTAATCTCTCAGTAATCCTTAAGTGTTTTCACATTTCTTTAACAACTTACGTACTGGTGGCAAATACAAAAGAGGAAGGCACATAGCAACAGGGCATTGACAGGCAGCAGAAAACCTTTACATGGTCCAAATGTTGCACTATATTTGTTTATCAGGGTAAATGTGCAAGGTACATTATTTTGGCAACACTGTGAGAGTCTGTAAAATGTTTCAGAAACCTGCTGCCATTACAAAGCACTGATTGACTTCCCAGTAGTGCTGAAGAAGGCTTGAGATTGGGACCACTGATATTTCTTGAAATAGCAACTGTGGCCTAGAATGTTGATAACACTGGCCAGAAGCTTTCTGCGGACCCCCCATACCCCGCCTGTCTCTTTGGAGGTTGGCTGTGCTCATGCACTCATGGTGCACAGAGTTTATCTTATCTTAGACCCCAGTGAAAGCTTGCTACCAGCTTTCTAAACCACCATTACTGGTGCTCCTATCACGGACCTGTTTGGTGAATAATTATTTAGCAGGCTATTGTAAAATGGGCACAGTGACCACAAGAGAAACGGCTAAAAGCCTCTCAAGTATTTTTCCATTCAGTTTTTCGCTGGTTACAGATGACTATCCAGGGCTCTGGCAAGTCAAAACTGCCAAAGAGACGATAAGTGAGTGTCAATGGAGAAAGAATGAAGGCAATTAGTTGATAAGCAGCTATCTCAATGTGCTAGCCGATTTAAATCCCCGAAATAGCCACAGACATTTGTCCTTAAGTTGGAAGGCCACCAGAGATGGACTGGAAGGCTGCAATCTCAGCACAAGCGTTCCTCTCCCCTCAGATTTATTTTTACATTTGTGATTTTATTCCTCATCAACACAAGATCCACTTTGTTCCATCACCTTTCTGTCTTCAACCTTCCTACATACTGTTCTTATCCAGAGGACACCTAAAGATGGGGTTCTCTTTAAAAGGCTGAAACCATATGCTTCTGTTTTTTGTTCACATTAGTTTGACAAAAGGGAAACAATTATCAAAGAAATCTTCCTGAGGCAGAAGCAGATAGTCAAATGGGTTGGCCTTTTTTATCATCAGTGTGAGCAAAGCCTCTGACAAAGTTTGATTTAAAAAAACAAATACGAGGGTGATGATCTGAAGTTGTACTTCATCTTAGGAAGTCACAGTCCTAAACTGTTCTTCTCTGGGCTGAGATCTGCCAAGCTGACAGCAAATGCCACACAAAACTCCTCCTCCATGGCTTCACTATGTGGCGTTAAAAGCTCATCAAGTTAAGGTCATGTTTATACAGTGCGCCATCCTAGCCTGTTTCATGTTCTGTCTGTTTGACTTTATGCTTATTTAGCAGTACAAATTAGGTTGCTCGCTCCTCAGTATAAATCTCTTCCCCCGAATTAAAAACTACATTCTGCATAAATACATGAAACCCTCGAAGAGCTCCCGTGGCTGAGATTTTGTACTTCTGTCATGCAGTACTGGAAAAGCTGGGAATGTGACAACTGCCAGAGACAAGTGACGGCAGATAAAGTAAACAGACAGGCAGGGAAAAAAATAAGCTCACAGTGGGGAAAAGGGGGGCTTGGCATGAGAATGACTGGGTCTGTGTGCCGCGATTGTCCAATGTAGTAGACCTTGCCTACACACATTCAACCCAGAGCTTTACACAAGACCCTTCTCTTCTCTTTTCGCTTTTTTACCAAAAATATATGCAACACACGAGTGAAAGAAAGCAATCAGAGTTTCAACTCAAAACTAAAGATTTAAATGTATTAGTTATTACATCTTTTTACTTGTGGTAATCAACCTTTTGCTACCTGTCATACTACACTTGCTAAACAAACAGGCCCTTGCCTAATGTTACTTGATTATCTTAACCTCTTTTTCTATAAAAGCATCTGCCAAGCACAGACATGTAACTGTAAATGATAATCTTCACATCAGGTAGCCCCCACTGAGCTCCCAGTAAACAAACTCGGGTCCCAGTCCCGACTGTGTCAGCTGGTCAAGCCAAAGGAGATGTGACTAATCAAGTCTGTGACTGGAAAGACATTTCTTTTTCAATGTTGGCTTATTCCATTTGAGCGTCACTATGCTCTCATTTCACAGAATCTGTCCCTCTCTTAATCATCTGTTCCTAATAAATAAAAATTTTATTTGATAAACTACACACATTTTAAAAAATAAAAAAGTGTAAATAGATCATTTGCAACAGTTTGGGCACTTTTTCATTTGTCTCAAGTGTTATTCTGGTAAAGAACTGTAATTAGGAATTGCAGGCTGATGACAGTTCCAGGGCCTAACAAATTCCATTGACTTTTCAAAAATTGTGCAGCACTCAACAACCAGTTAGCAACTTAGCAAATGACTGAGGATCTGAAAATTAAATTAATTGATACCTATAGAGCAGGGGATGGCTAAAAAAAGATATCTAAAAATACCATGTAGCAATTTCTCTTATCCAAAATTCCATTAACAAATGCCAGTTAAAGGGAACTGTGGAGATCATGACAAGATCTACAAGATCAAAAAAGTGACAGATAGAATAGGTCATGCAATGTTCAGGAAGACAAAGCAACACCTCCACTTGGCTGCAAGGGACCTTCAGGTGTTTTAGCTAAGTGGTGTTTTAGTGCAGCATGACTTACATGAACATGACCTTCATGGTAAGGCCATCTGAAGGAAACCTGCAATCTCATCGCAAAACATTTTGGAACCAAATGCTATGGACACATGACATTAAAATCAAGCTTTCTTCAAAATAGCCACCCTTTGCTGTGATTACTGCTTTGCACACTCTTGGCATTCTCTCGATGAGCTTCAACAGGTAGTCACCTGAAATGGTTTTCCAACAGTCTTGAAGGAGTTCCCAGAGGTGTTTAGCACTTGTTGGCCCCTTTGCCTTCAATCTGCTATTTTGAAGAAACTAGAATCTAAAACATGTTTTCAGTTATTTCACCTTTTTTTGTTAAGAACATAACTCCACATGTGTTCATTCATAGCTTTGATGCCTTCAGTGAGAATCTACCAATGTAAATGGTCATGAAAATAAAGAAAACACATTGAATGAGGAGGTGTGTCCAAACTTTTGGCCTGTACTGTATATATATATAAATGTTTATGCGTAAAAGTGTATGTGTGTCTGCCTGGCCCGGAAGTGAGATGCGGAGTCGGGGTAACAGAAAACTCGCTTAGCCGCCAATAACACAAGAGAGGTGAGCACATCAGCAAAATGAAACCTCAGAATAAAGACAAAGTTGTTTAGCCACAAACATTGGCAAAACAGTATCCCTTTTACTTTTCCTCCCGCCGCTAATGCACAAGTGAGGTGAGCACGTTGGCAAAACTAAACCTCCTAGGAGGGAGATGCCCAGAGTAGTTCCTTTCAATTACCTGACATCTCTACATTTCAGTTTTTTTTCTGACAATTTCAATAGTTTCTAGGACCCCGGGCTTTTTACAGCATGGGCTTACACAGCTATATATATAGTATATATACAGTGCCCTCCACAATTATTGGCACCCCTGATGTGTTCTTAGGCTTCAAATAAATTCTTTTTTTCCCCAAACAAATATAGGCTCACAACACAAAAAAGAGAAAAATCCAACCTTTAATTGAAGTACATTTATTCATTGGGGAAAAAAATCCCACATTAAGAAATAATTTTTTCACATGAAATCATGTGTGGCACAATTATTGGCACCTCTAACAATTCCTATAAAATAAATGTAATTGAAGCGTTTTTGTAATTTCTAGTTTTGCTTTTAAAGTTGATTAGAGTAAATTGGACCTTTTAATTAGTAATTAATGACATCCGGTGTCCCTGGGGTATAAATATGACATGACACAGAGTCCTATTGCTCTTAGCCACTCTTCAACATGGGAAACACAAGAGAACATGCTGTTCAGGTAAGGCAGATGTGTGTCCACCTTCATAAGTCAGGTAATGGCTATAAGAAAATAGCTCCTCGCCTAAACCGTCCTGTATCTACAGTCAGAGGAATAATAAAGAAGTGTAAAACAATGGGAACAGTGACAAACAAGGCTGGACGAGGACCCAAGTTTATCTTGCCACCACTCACAGTGAGGAGGATGGTAAGAGAAGTAAAAAATTCTCCAAAGCTCACTGTTAGAGGACTGCACCAAAGAGTGGTATCTTGGGGGTCACAAAGTCTCCATGACGTCTCCATAAGACGCTATCTCCATGCTGACAGGCTGTTTGGGAGAGATGCAAGGAAAAAGCCTTTTCTCACCTACAATCACAAACATAAATGTCTGGAGTTTGCTAAGTGGTACTGGGCTTCAACTGGGACTGTGTGCTTTGGTCAGATGAGACTAAAATTTAGCTTTTTGGCAACAAACACTCTAAGTGGGTCTGGCGTGAATCCAAGATGCGGAAAAGCACCTCATGCCCACTGTAAAGTATGGTGGAGGATCTGTGGTGCTGTGGGGCTGTTTCTCTTCCAATGGCCCTGGGAACCTTGACATCATGAACCCCTTGAAATACCAGGACATTTTAAATCAAAATCTGGTGGCCTCTGTCAAAAAGCTGAAGATGGGTCGTCATTGGGTCTTCCAGCAGGATAATGACCCTAAACATATGGCAAAATCTACACAAAAATGGTTCAGCGGACACAAAATCAAGCTCCTTCCATGGCCATCTCAGTCCCCAGACCTCAAACCCATTGAAAACCTGTGGGGTGAGCTGAAGAGGAGGGGACCCAGGACTCTGGATGATCTAGAAAGATATAAAGGAATGGTCAAAAATCCCTGTCTCTGTATTCTCCAACCTTGTGAAATGTTATAGGAGAAGATTAAGTGCTGTCTTGTTGGAAAAAGGGGTTGTACGAAATATTAACAGCAGGGGTGCACACATGATTTCATGTAAAAAACATATTTCTTAATGTGGGATTTATTTCCCAATGAATAAATGCACTTAAATTAAAGGTTAGATTTTTCTCTTTTTTGTGTTGTGAGCCTGTATTTTTTGAGGAAAAAAAAATAATTTATTAGAAGCCTAAGAACATATCTTAACCAGGGGTGCCAATAATTGTGGAGGGCACTTGTGTATATATATACTACCATGGAAAAGTTTGGCGTCATTCATAAATGTTCATGCTTTTGATAGAAATTGATAGTTTTTATTATCATGATACCAAGACAAATATGGCCAAGGCATTACCAATATTTATTAACGAAATTACTGCTTGAAATGAATGATTTCTAATTTATTATTCACATAAGCCAACACGCAAACTGACGCTGTAACAGTGTGGTGTTAGGCAGGCAGTGTGGTGTAGTTGTCCAGTGGACTTTGGACCTCAAACCCTAAGGATGTGTGCTAAAATCCCACTACTGACGCCACGTGACCATAAGCAAGTCACTTCACCTGCCTGGGCTCCAAATGGAAAGCTGTGATCAACTGCATCTGAAAAGCTCTAAGTCACCTTCGATAAAAGTGCCACCCAAATCAGAAGTAATAAAAATGACAGCAGCAAATATAGCAAAACATTCATACTCAAAAAAAAAAGACTTGTCGGCAGAGTGGTGGCTCTGAGCCTAAGGATCTGCACTGGTATCTGGAAGGGTGCCAGTTCAAATCCTGTTGCCTCCAGAAGGGGTTCTACTCTATTGGGCCCTTGAGCAAGGCCTTTAACCTGCAGTTACTCCAGGGGTGTTCTACGACAGCTGACCCTGTGTTCTGACCCCAAGGGGTATGCAATAACTACATTTTGTTGTATCTGCACAATGACAATAAAGTTGAATCATTTCAAAAAAGGGAAAGTTTAAATAGAAAGAATGTAAGAAATAAAAAAAGGATCATTATCCGAGTTCCATTATAACATCGGTTGATCTGCCTTTGTTTTTGTAGTGATATGAGAGCAAAAACAAATCATGCAAATAAATAACAAATTCCATGAAGAGCTATTAAAAAAGAATGGCTGCCTCGCAAACCAAATTTGAGGGCCCCGTAGTCATACCAGCGGATGCCAAAATGGTTAGTACTTCTACGCTGAGCCTTTTTAATCTCTATTTAAAATTTATTTGATTGGGTTATAGTATCAGTTGTATATGCCATCCTACGTATTCTCAGAGGCTTGTAAAAGGTCTCATTGGTGTTGAGCATTGAGTGAGTTACCCTGTTACTGCCAGCAAAGCATAAAATAATGCTGCCTGCCATTATGTGAAGGCCCATTCTTAAATAACCATCCATCCATTTTACAACCCACTTAATCCAAACACAGGGGTCTGCTGGAGCCAATCCAGGCAGGAACCAATCCTGGGCAGGGTGCCAACCCACCACAGGACACACACAAACACACACTAGGGCCAATTTAGAATTGCCAATCCACCTAACCTGCATGTCTTTGGCCTGTGAGAGGAAACCGGAGCACCCAGAGGGAACCCACGCAGACACGGGGAGAACATGCAAACTCCACACAGGGAGGACCCGGGAAGCAAACCCGGGCCTCCTAACTGCGAGGCAGCAGCGCTACCATTGCCAACCGTTTCATCAAAAATTTACAAAGCTCAAGAGACCCCACTCAAGCATGGCAAATAAACACTTTAGACATGAACTGGCCTTTTTGAAGTTTGACATGATCTGTCTGCCCTTAAGATATGTTTTGAATTGTACTTATCTGTAGAGAGTCAGAGTTTCTAGATGTGTGCTGTGTAATTATATTGGAGTTTTACTCAGTTTTTTTCTACAAGGTTTCAGGTAATGGGAGTGCACAAACAGGAGTGAGCAGTGCATCAGATAAACTGATTTGTGTTTTCTAAGAATGAATGTAATGAAGTAAAATGAAGTTCTGCTTAGAGAGTGTTGATGAGTTGCATGAAGGTTGGACATACAAATAAGACTTTTACTGTAGTTGGACGACAGTTCTACTTCTACCACTAAAGGTTTCACATTCGGTAGGATCGGTGTTCAGCTGACTGGATTTCTTATAGTGACCCAGTTTGTGTCTTCCATAGAAATCACTCAAGCCTTCAAATTTACAAGGAAACTTGTTTCAGCCCCAAACCCCAAATTGGTGCCTTATAAGTCTAGTGCGTGAGAGAGGTGCTAAAGTATTGGCTTCTCATGCTTCACCTGAACTAAAGGGCTCTACTTTTTTTTGTAAAGTACTGCTTTTTAGAGCTTCCATTAAATACTAAACTTCACAACTCAGTTTAAGGTCCAGGGACCAGAATCTATAACAGTAGCAACAGCTGCAAAGCAGACACCAACTTGGGAGGGTGCCAGTCCACCCCAGGGCACGTGCACACCCATTCTCACAATAAGAAGTTAAATTAAAGTTGTCAGTTAACTTAACCTGCAAGTCTCTGGGTTATGAGAGGAAAAGTGCAGTGCTCAGAGAAAACCCTTGAGGACACACTGAAAATGTGTAAACTACAAAAAGCTATGGGCAAAACTGGGAGCCGAATGGGGTCTCCTGGCAATCACACTTTTACTCAAAAGTGAATTATGTCTTTTTATTACAATGGACTGGCACCTGTTATTTAACTGTGTAGGCTTGATGGCCTCTGCTGAATGTAGCTAAAGGAGTAGCCCTCCATGAGCCGTCACAAGTGAGGGGCACATCTATTGTGTCTTCAACTGAAAATTACAGGATGTACTTTTTGAAGTTTTTGTTGACTCTTCTAAGCACCTGGCAACCAACCGTTATGGCTTAAGAGAACCTCTCTAGTTCACTCTTTTCTGATTTGTTTGCCAAGTGCCACTCTGCCTTCAGAGGTCCTTTTTGAAGCTGCAGCCAGTCAGCCCGCTTTGCCCCTTGACTTTGTGTACTTTGGGTGGAACGCAAACAATTAGCAGACCTGGTGCACACTGCTTGATGTTTGGGGAGGGAGAAGGACAAAGAAAGACAGACAGATGAATAGCAGGACATCAGCTGGCACAAAGCTTTTTCCTCCATAGAGAGAAGAGGAGAGTGAGAAGGAGAAGGTACACAGGCATACACAAAAGGGGCCGGGGCTGCTTGCTTGTACTTATCACTTGGTGTTTTCCCTGCTCCCTGTCATTCGACTGCATGTTATCTTAATGGTACCCTTTTCTTTTCTTTTAACCTTTAACAAACCTGATTTGATCATAATTGCCAGGGATGTACTTATTTGGGCACTCAGAAAAAAATCCATCCAGCTTTGAAGAAAGTACTTGAACAATCCATCAAAAAAAAAACTCCATGATATAATAGCAGCCAGAGGGCTGAAGTGCCATCCCTATTAATAGAAGCAGTGGCAGACAGCAGAGATATCAGTGAATGTCTAACAGGATCACGTTAGAGGGCAGGATCTGCAAGACACCCCTGTGGGGTTTGGGGGCACCATTAAGAGGACACTTTACAATATGCACAAGAGGGAAGTAAACAAAATGAGGCCACTTAAGAACCAATGTCTTTCATGGAAGAGTGAATAAAATAAGTCAACCAGTGCCTCTTCACTGCATGCCACCATTTAAAAGGCAAATAGCTCTGGCACAGTCCAGATATGCAAGGTTGGCAGTGGCACTGTGGTTAGTCCCACTGCTCCAGGGACCCAGGTTTGATTTCTGGCATAATCGCTGTCCATGAGGAGTTTACATGCTCTCCTACTGTCTGCTTGTTTTCAACTTCAATCAAAAAGACATGCAAGTTGGTAGAAATGTTTACTATGAATGGGTCTGGTGTGAATAATCATGAGTCTTATGATGTGCTGGTGTCTTGTCCAAGACTAATTTGTGCCTTGTATGCAGTGCTGTTGAAACATGTACAGGAATTGTGACCTTTAACTGGATAAGCTGGTGGGAAAATCGATAAATAATTTAATTTAACACAGTTATTCTCATGTCTGCTTAATTTACTTCACAGTTATGGGAGGCTGGAGTAATATAATATAATATAATATAATATAATATAATATAATATAATATAATATAATATAATATAATATAATATAATATAATATAATATAATATATCCATCCCTCCATTTTCCAAACCCACTTTACCCTGAGCAGGGCAGCTGTGAAGTTGGAGTCTGTCCCAGCAAGCATAGCGTACAAGACAAGAACAATATAATACAATATAATATAACAAAGCTTCATAATGGAATAGCGCGCCCATCCAGAGCTGTTTTCTGCCTTGCTCCTAATGCCTAAAGCCACTTGGATGAATTTCAGTCACATGGTCCAGAATTTGATTAACTGGGTTTGTGAATGTTGTATTATACCATAACAATTAGTATATAATTATTATATTAGTTTCAAACTCACTTAATCCAAAAGAAGATTCCACAAAAGTAAGAGTCTATAGGAGCAGTACTGGGGGCAAATCAAGACACAGGCTTGGACAGGGTGCCATTACCCCCAAATAATATAATATAATATAATATAATATAATATAATATAATATAATATAATATAATATAAACTATCCCTTTTTGAGTTTGAGTGTTGATGTGTGCATTTATTGACCAGGATTTGTTCCTTCCTTGCTCCTGATGCTTCTAATATAGTTTATAGAGTCCTACAACAATTTAATGAATTAAGGAAATATTATATAATAGTGCAAAGATGTGTGGTATGCTCATTGCTGTTCATAGATATTTCTTGCTTCACACCCAGTGCTGCCAGGATAGACACCGGCCTTTGGCAACTGTGAATTGGATTATCATATCATATTATATCTAGAGTCTTCTAGAAGGTTTCTACTTTGGGCCCAATGCTGTTGGGATAGGCTGTGCATTCTTGCATCCCCAAACAATGGGATTAAGTGAGTTAATTAAAATGTAATAAATATACTGCTCAAAAAAATTAAAGGAACACTTTAGCATCACAGTCTAACACCAAGCCAATTAAGCTTCAGGGATATCAGTTTGTTCAGTTAGGAAGTATAAGTGACTGTGAATCACCTGCAAATGAAAGTGACAACAGGTGCACTGGAGAGGCAACAGCAAGACAACCACCAAAAAGGTCATCTCATCCGCCATCTCACCAGGAGCAAGCACAGACATTGCCAGGAGTGGGTATAGGCACGTGGGGGCCATACACACTACATTATGAGTTGCTGTGATTGTAATTTTGACTTTGATTTTCTTTTTTTTTTTTTTATAAATTTTATTACAATCCATACAAAGCAATCAAGATTTTACAAAAAGAAAAATTGAGTTAAGAACAGATCGACTTTGATTTTCAATGTGATTTGATGGGATGGTGACTTTGGTTTCCATTGATCGTTGATACGTCATTTTGTTATAAAATGAATCACACAATATTACTCTATAAAGATCATCCACTGGGATATTTCATTCATTGAAATCCAACAGGTGATTTAAGTGTTCCTTTAATTTTTTGAGTAGTGTATATATGTAAATAAATATATATATTAATAACAGGTTGGACAGGTGTAGCATATACAGGTACTCCTGCCATAAGTGAGTTGCAGTCGTCCAGACACGACAAGACCAAAGCCTGGACCAGAAGTTGTGCTGCATATTCCACCACATAAGGTCTGATCTTGCGAATGTTGTACAGAGTGAACTTGCATGAACAAGAAACAGTATGGTCCAAAAAATATAGCTGCTCATCAATCACCACACTAAAGGTTGCTTACTGACTTGGCAGGTGTTAGCGGCAGTGAGTCAAGCTGTACAGAAATGGGGAGTTGAACAGAATGGCTGGCCGGTATCACAAGAAGCTCAGTTCTTGCCAGGTTGAGCTGTAGAAGGTGGTCCTTCATCCAGATTGAGATATTAGTAAGACATGCAGAGACTCTAGCTGATACTGTATTGTCCTCTGGAGGAAACAACAGGTACACCTGTGTATCATTCATATAGTACTTGTAAGAGAAACCATGGGAATGGATGATGGAGCCCAGCAAGGTGGTGTACAGAGAAAACAGTTGAGGACCCAACACCAATCCTTGGAGTACATCAGTACATGTCTGGTGTGCCTTTGACAACTCCCCTAGCCAGGACACACTGTAGGATCTGCCTGAGATGTAGGACTAAAACCATCAGAGAGCAGTCACAATGACGCCAAGGTCAGAGAGGATCAGGACCGATGACATGGTAGTAGCTCTAGCAAGTCATAGCTGGTCCACCACAGTTAGTACAGCCATCCTTCAAAGTGTTCCTGTTGATGCCGGACTGGTTGGTATCGAGAAATCCATTTTCTATGCTGTGGTTGTAAAATCACTTCAAAAGAAACCCACTGAATCAACAAGCTAATTAAAATGGCAAGCTCAGTTATAGCACACACTCTGTACCCCCTGGAGGAACTAGAGAAGTAGAGAACTAAAACCAAACTGAGTGCCATTATGAACAATGGTACACATCATCTCTCTCTGACACACTCACCCTAAGGACTTTTAGCAAACAAAGCATTCAGCAGGGGTGTGTCAAGAAAAGCTACACAGACTCATTTATACCAACAGCAATATGCCTGCATAATGCCTCACTGGGACCAGGACAGCAAAGTCAGGTGTTTTCTTTCTTGCTTTATAGTCATTCTGGTGTGTGTTCAGACCAAAGTGTATGTGTGTATGTATGTACTTACTTATCTACCTATGTATGTATTTATTTATTTAAAGAGCTTCTGTAAAAAGCCAAATTTCTCCCAAAGGATAAATCAAGATCTATTATATCATATCATATCATATCATATCTTACCTACATTTAAATATATATAATACAATACTTCACTGAAGACAGCGTCAGTGTTGCCCTGTTTGTTTGGTAACCATGGTGTACTGTGATATGTGAGAGATGAGAGCCTACTGGCTGCGAGCCAGAAACCATTTTCCGTCTAAAAACGTGAACTACTGTGTATGGATTCTGACAGGTGTAACAGAAACTTGACTGTCTGTATCCTCAATGAAAACGGCAACCCAGTAGCATTTCAAAGAAACTGGGCGGTCTTGTTAAAAAAAAAGGTTGATGCAGATCAGTTTTTAGATATTTAGCTTACAGACCTGAGCAGCAAAGGACAGTTTACCAGAGGTATGGCAGAGAGAAGCGGCAGAATTTTTTGTAAAGTACAATTCTAGTCAAACAGAGTCTTGCAGTGATTTTAACTGTCAGATCTTTAAACATTACATTATAGAGATTCAGCAGAGTACTCTTTCCTGTCAACTTCTATCCCTTTCTGTGGACACCGTGTCACCATTGTGCCTGGGTCACTGTCACTGGCGCTCTGACATCCTATTGTTCCTGCTGTAATTGTGCTGTCACACTGTGCCAGTCTCTCTTTCTCTAATGTCCTGCGGGTTGCATAGTTGTTCATGGACGGCTCTGAAAGGGGATGCCGACTCACTCACACACACACACACACAACATGCTTTGGCTAAGTATACAGTCCAGAGAAGGGCAAGGGCTGTCTCTTGGTCAAGTCAATCATTTGTAAGAAGCACACGAAAATTTGAAATGCTCCTTAGTTTACATATTTGAAACTGCAGAAAACATTAAATAAAAGGAACAGGAGAAGTGCACTTATAAACTAAAATGTATAAAAAGGAGTGTAAAAAACTAAGACTATATGGAATACCATGCAAAGGTACAACACTCAGTAATCTGTCTGATAATGGAATGTATCAGCAAATGATTTGGGGGTGAAATGATTTTTCCAGTCATATGCACTGACCCACTTCCTGAATCAACTTACCGGTAATCCAGTTCAGCATTGTGAGTCTATCCCAGCATCATCAGGGCAAGGCAGATATTAATTCCTGGTCAGGGTCCACACATGATGAGCTATTCATTTGTGCATATTTATAGAATCTCCACAACTTTAGGATGTGAAAGAAACCCACAAGCTGGGAGAACAACCAGACTTCACATAGTCAGTGACTGGGCTGCACTTTACACCCTTGACTCTGCTTCTATAAACTGTATTATCTGTCTCCCCTGTTTACATACAATGTCCATTCTCTCCATGGCTCCAAAATGAGCACAGCTTTCATTCTCAGTGTGCAGTTAAATTTAATATGTGTGAACTAAGGTCCTTCTAGCAGGCTTTCTGCAAATCAGGTAGCTTTTAGGTGGACAAAATGCTGTTAGGAGGCAAAAGGAGATGGAACAATGCTGGATATACAATGATTTTGTACCATTACCCACACTGCACTTCAAATGGCCAGCATCCAACTTTCACTTTATGAGTCCCACTCCCTCACAAATGCTGCCACGGACTTCAAAGCTATCTAGGCCCAACAACTGCTACCCTGAGATAAAAGAAGGTGGATGGACTTAGAGTCAAATTCTTAGCTCATGGTTTAAGTGTTCATAATCTGAAGAAAGACAGATAAAAAAGTGAGGTACATCACAAGAGCAACCTATTCAAAATGAGTTACACAGTGCCGTGGACAAGAAAAAACAACAAAACGTGAATGTTAATTAAGCCCATGCCAATGTGCATTTTTATGTCGGTCTTGGTGAATAGCTTGCTGGTGAAAGGGTTAGTGCAGCTGACTTGTAGCTCAACAGCACCAGCTTCAGATGTCAGGTGTCAATTATAATGACTAACTATGACAGGTTCCTAATTGTTAGCGACTTTAATTTTCATATCGATAACCTGTGTGACCCATAAGCAAAAGAATTCATCAATCTCCTGCACTCTTTTGATCTGAGCAAGCACTTTAGCCAGCCCACGCAATAGGTGGGGGCACACATTGGATTTGGTGATTACTAAAGGATTGAAAGCTGATGTGAAGCAGATTGTAGGTATTGGTTTATCAGACCATTTTTTCTTATTATTTAATGTAGAAATACTGATAGCTACAACTAGTAAGAAGCTTATTGTTAAAAAACGCTATTTTGATACATCTGCAGCTTCAAAGTTTGCTAACATTCTAAACAACCAGTTAGTTTGTAGTGGTTACTACAATAGTGATAATAATGTAAATAGCAAGGTGGAAAGTTTTAATGCTAAAGTGAGAGCTGCTGCTGACTGACATAGTCGCTCCTCAAAAGACAGTTAAAAAACCCTCCAGCACTCTTATACCATGGAAGACCCAAAGAGTGTCTGATTTAAAGAAAACATGTAGAAGAGATACTTTATATTAAGTGTCCATAATTACACTGTAACTACTATGTAATTACCTGTATAAGTACAGTACAACTACAAGTTATTACTCCATACTTACTGTGTAATACAAAGTAATGTTATAGTTAATTACTCAGTTGTCATTGCTATTCCACAGTTTATATAATTACAATGTAACAGTTTATCACTGATCCAAAAACAAGTGTACTTACATAGTTACATTGTATCTGTACTTTCAAAATGTAATAAAAACATCAGGGTATGTAACTACAACTGTGTAACAGATGTTCCATGGTCTGATCAATTGTAATGGAGAATTGCAGTGATAACTATATAGGTTTTTGATGATATTTCAAGATCTGTTTTAAATGGTGAAAACACCTTTGCAAAATAGTTAACGTTTTTGCCTCCTCACAGATCCCTTATCCTGAGATGGAATTCTGTCTGGAGGCTCCAGACCACCCCGGGGACCCTGTGTTAGGATATAGCGGATTGAATAATGGATGGATGGATATATGTGTAAAATTTGTATGTTCTACCCATGTGTCCCTATGTCTTCTTCATGGGTTTTACTGCCACATAGCAGGGACATGTAGGTTGAGTTACATGGCCATATGTGTAAAAGCATGACTGCTGGTATGTTTGACATTGGGCCTTGTAATGGGATGGCTCCCCACCCTGGGCTGTTTCCTGCCTTGTGCCAGGTGATGCTTGGAATGGCTCTGCAGCTCTGTGTACCTTGATTGAATGATGCAAGTTTGGCAGTATTATGTTAGGGATGGGTATAATAATAGCCCAAAAAATTAAACAATAAATAGTGTAACACAACTACAAGAATGTGACAAATGCTTGTTTAAGCAAAACATGTTAAGGAGGTGCCCCTCTAGATTTTGGGAAAAAGCGTTAACCATTTTGCAAAGGTGTTTTCACCATTTAAAAAAGATCTTGAAATATCATTGAAAACCTATGCAGTTAGCACTGCAATTCTTCATTACAATTACCCAGACCACTGAACATCTGTTACATAGTTGTAGTTACATACCCTGATGTTTTTATTACATTTTGAAAGTAGAGATACAATCTAACTATGTAAGTACACTTGTTTTTGGATCAGTGATGAATGGTTACATTGTAATTATATAAACTGTGGAATAACAATGACAACTGAGTAATTATAACGTTACTTTGTATTACATAGAAAATACGGAGTAATAACTCATAGTTACACTGTACTTATACAGGTAATTACATAGTAGTTACAGTGTAATTATGGACACAATGTAAAAATGGAGAAAAACTAAACGAAAATGATCAAATATTGAAGGCTAAAATAACAAAACACTACAACATAGTCCGTCTTGAGAGGCAGTGCTACTTCTCTAAAAGTATTAATAATAATGCTGGTAATCTGAGAGTTTTATTCTCTACTATTGATCATTTGCTAAACCCATGTCACTCAATGGAATGTCTCCAAAAAACCTTCCAGTAAAATGTGTGAGGCTTTTGCTATAGGCTATTATTTAAACACATATTTTTTATTTCAACTGTGGAATGGCCAAATGGGAAAGGCAGCTTGATGGACGAGGTCTCCAGGACTCTAAACAAATCCAAATCATATTATGTGATATCATCTACTGTTAAATTCTGCTCCATACATCTGAAATGTTTATTTTTATACTGCATTGAGGATTTGTTCTGTTCTGTGTATTGTATTTTATTGTATTGACCCCCTTCTTTTTGACACCCACTGCATGCCTAACCTACCTGGAAAGGGGTCTTTCTTTGAACTGCTTTTCCCAAGGTTTCTTCCATTGTTTCCCTACAAGGGTTTTTTTTGGGAGTTTTTTTCTTAGAGAGTCAAGGCTGGGGGGCTGTCAAGAGGCATGGCCTGTTAAAGCCCATTGCGACACTTCTTGTGTGATTTTGGGCTATACAAAAATAAATTGTATTGTATGGTATTGTAATAACATTACAAATAATATAGTACATGCCCCAAAGCTGATCCTATTAAATCCCACCATTCCATTCTTAAGACTGCTTTTGTTAAACCCTTGCTCATGAAAAGTAATCTCAACTCGTCTGTTTTTGATAATTTTAGACCTACATATATCTAACCTGCCTTTCTTAAGTAAAATTCTAGAAAAGACAGTCATTACACAGCTAAATGATCACTTGAATAAACATGCTGCTCTTGATAAGTTTCAATCAGAGTTTAGAAAAAATCACAGTACAGAAACTGCACTAGTTAAAGTAAAAAATGACTTGCGGGTAAATGCGGACAGAGGCTGTTTATCTGTTCTCATCCTCTTAGATCTGAGTGTCACATTTGATACTATTGATCACAATCTTTTAGAAATCACCTTAGTCAGTGGGTGAGCCTCTCTAGTAATGTATTAAATTGGTTTGAGTCTTACTTATCAGGTAGAAAATACTTTGTTAGTTGTGGTAATTATATTTCAAAGACAAATGATATTCTATATGGTGTTTCAAAAGGATCTATCCTGGGTCCATTGCTCTTTTCGATCTCCATGCTTCCATTAGGTCAGATTATTTCAAAGCATAACGTGAGCTACCACAGCTATGCTGATGACACACAACTGCATTTATCAATAGCGCCTGATGACCCTTACTCTCTTGGTTCACAGACACAATGTCTTACCTGTGTTTCTAAATGTATGAGTAGTAATTTTCTCAAACTAAATAAGGAGAAAACACAAATCTTAGTTGTTGGCAAAAAATTGATACAGTGAAGGTATTAGAAATAATCTTGATCTATTGGGTTTAAAATTCAAGAAGGAGCTATAGCTTTCACATAGCCACAAATTTAGTGTATCCTCGATGAACTATATATGCATTATCATTTTCTTCATGGCTCTGCAATCCATAGTAATCCCTACTTTCTCTGTTTTTCTTTTTCAAGTCTTTCTGTGGTGGCGATCTGCGCCATCACCACCTGATCAAAGCACCGTGCAGTCCTTACGTTGATGGACTGAAGGCAGTACCCCAGAGGTCCACATGACTATCCTCATCAAATTCTTTCACGTGAAGCCTGTAAACCATGAGGACTGATTTAGATCATTTATGTTAGGTAGAATGGCCAGTGGGGGCTGGGTGGTCTCATGGCCTCGGAACGCTTGCAGATTCTGTTTTTTCCTCCAGTCTGTCTGGAGGTTTTTTTGTCATCCCAGCCATCGGACCTTACTTTATTCTTTGTTACCTAGTACTGCCTAAACTTATATTTGCTTTTTTTTATAAACTTTTCTTTCTTCATCTTGTGAAGCACTTTGAGGTACCCCATTTGTATGAAAATATGCTATTTAAATAAATGTTGTTGCTGCTGTTGTTGTTATTAGATAGATAGATAGATAGATAGATAGATAGATAGATAGATAGATAGATAGATAGATAGATAGATAGATAGATAGATAGATAGATAGATAGATAGATAGATAGATAGATAGATAGATAGATAGATAGATAGATAGATAGATAGATAGATAGATAGATAGATAGATAGATAGATAGATAGATAGATAGATAGATAGATAGATACTTTATTAATCCCAAGTCTATTAAGTCTAGAGGTTCCCTTCTTAACTACCCTCCTGGTCATTTTATTAAGTTGCTTATGCCAGTTTCAGTGTCACAGGGACTGAACTTATCTGGGCAATACTGGGTGCAAATTAGGGACAATTCTTGTTAAATACCCCCACAGTCCTCTAGCACACACCCACACTAACTCACATCAGGCTTAACAAAGAACTCTGAAAGTCTGAGAGTGACACTGACACAGACACAGTGAGAGAAAGCTTTAGACTTGGTAGTAGCACAGACTGAAGAAAAAAGAAGAGAAAATGACGGAGTAAGTCACTTCCCGCATGGAATACAGTCCACCACAGGATAATTAGTAACTTTGCCATTTTCTTCCATCATTGCCATTTTTCTGAAGTGTTAAAAATTGGGACAGTGGATGATGTGAGGACAAAGTGAGGAAGAGGCAAGTTGCTTAAAGATGTGAGGTTTCAGATTCCTTCTAAGTCAGCAGTACACATCTAAAGGCTTGTTAAGATGATGAGCATGAGGTAGACAGGATATGGAGAATTGGAGAGAAGTATTAGCAGGAGAAGACTGTGGAGAACAGACTTTGGAGTCAGGAGGACAGTTCAGGGCAAATGCTCGCTGAAGGGAGGAAGAGGAAAAAGGTTAAGTGTAGGAGATAAGATGGAGAACACTTTGGTATGATACTGGGCAAGTGGACAAGCAAGCAAGCAAGTCAGCCTAATGGGCAGACAGTGACATTGTGCCATAGAAATTCCTCACTTGTAGCATAATCTGGTTTCTTTGCCCTCACAGTCCTTCCTCCTGTATATTTTATTATTATAAAAAAAATTATTATCTATAAAAAAACTCAACGTGATAAATGCAGCTCCACTGGCATTCTGGGGGTAAAGACGCACAAGGTGGCAGTCTCTCATTTATATTCTAAAGCTACTATTTTCATCGTGGGGTGCGTAAAGTGCCAGGCTTATTCCCAAAACATTAGGTGGAAAGCAGCCCTGAGCGGGATGTCATTTCACTAAAAAGTCACGCTCATAGCGGTCAGTTTAGAGCCACCAGTTTAATCTGGCCCACATATCATTGAGATATAGAAGGAAAAGGAGAATTCCTGGAGAAAACTCCACTGAAACAGTTAGCAAGCAGGAATTTTGAACCAAAGTCCCTGGATGTGTGAAACAGAAACACTGACCACTGGGGACAGTAGCAGAAGTTGCTTTAAAGAAAAAAAAATACTGTATATAAACATAGATGACCTTCTTAAACCTGCTTAATCCAATTCAGGGTCACAGGGGACCGGAGCATATTCTTTAAAACATGTTCAAACTGCACCAGCAGCTCTTTGTTTCCGATGCCATCACAGGGTGTGAGACACACAGTTCTGCCTACTGCCACACTGTTTCATCTGTTGAAAGGCCAAGCAGCAGCAAAGCAATGGCCTCATATTTCTGCCCAAGCTGCTGTAATGAATACTCTGAAGATACACAACACACCGCTTGACATCTTTTTGGTGCTCGGCCATCACCTGCTTGTAATCCTGCCAGCTTCTGTTTGCCTCTGTAGCCCACTTCAGTCAGAATAAAACACAAACAATGACTGAATTCTTTCTGCTAAGCCAGAAGCAGAATTTTTCCTCGGCTCCAAAATGGCAACAAGCAATCACAACAGAAGCTGGCTTCAGCGGGGTCAAGCAGCCTTTGAAGGCATGCAGCGCTGGGAGAAAAGTAAACGAAAAAGGGAAATGCTGTGTGTAGACAAGACAAAGAAGGCTCCACGCCTTGGATTTGAAGGCCAGCAAGGCAGGCCACAGCATGTTGGCTATTCTCAGTTTTATTGATCATTCAATATGAACACATCAGAAATTTAAACAAATCTAAATGGCAAAATAAGAACGTAGGAAAGTGAAAAGAAAAATCAACAGCCAGCCTTTCATCTTCTATACCTGCTGTATCCGGCTCAAGGTCGTCAAGTTAATGAAAAGGTGAGCAGAAGGGGTGACACACACACACACAGTGTCTCACTCTGGACCAGTTTGGAATCTGCAGAACCTCCAGACTACTTAACATTAGTGTCTTTGGACTGTGGAAGAAAATTAATAAGGAGATGGGGAGAACATGTACATTGTACATAGAACACACATCAGGCAAGAATCAAGCTTGGCTAAAGACAGTAAGTTAAGTGGAAAGGAAACACTCTGCTCCCCCGTGAACTCAATTCAGTACCACCTAGCAAAATATGCCCTTATTGATCACACAACAGTACCAAGGATAGTAGGCCAAGGACTGATCTTGCTGACCTCTGGTTATAAAAATGGGCGTTTAGGACATTCACTCACAGTCTGTATTATAATAACAATGATAAGCATTATCATAATAAATTGAATAACGATACATTTTATTTATAGAGCACCTTTCCAATGCCATACACAGCTTTCAGTAGAGAACAGACAAGGCATGGCATGAGATTGTTGAAAAATGGTGTGATAATATTATTAAAAAAGATGTAATGATGTCATTACCTGTGTTGAGATATCTAATACAGTCTGACCTAGGTAGTATCTATCTATCTATCTATCTATTGTGAAATAAATAGCCTTGACACACAAAAAAGGTTTGGGGGCAGCCACCCATATTCGTGAAGCCTGGCTGCAAAAAGGCAAATAAGTAACAGAGATGTGTACAGAGTGGAGTCCAAAACAGAACTGAAGTTACAGCAAAAGCTGTCTTGTATTTAAGGCAGGCGGGTGGAAATGACATCATTGAGACCCAGAACCGTAAGTGATGTTCTTGGGGCTAGAACCAGAAGTGACATCATCGGGTCTGAATCAGGCAGAATTTCCATGTCCGGTCTGCTGAGATAAAAGGGGAAGGTTTAATGCACCCCACCACCCCCTGGCCTGGCATGGAATTACTTTCTTTTGGTCCATTTAGCTGCCTCCCATGCACATGTGTGTGACACTATCTATCTATTTATCTAGACTATGTAATGAATATTACACAAAGTTGGCAACCCTTGCACCCTCAAAATCTTGGCTGATTTGTAAAATTACAGAAATTGA